>NC_133795.1:10333467-10438467 GCF_043250625.1 Sebastes fasciatus
ACAGCCACCATCGTCATGGTGACCAATCTGAAGGAGAGGAAAGAGGTAGGAGAGCAAGGAGGGATGACGATGCATGTTTTTTTATAACATCATACAACAGCTTAAAAGGACACGCGTGTGCATTTTGTATAGAATATACATCCATAGTTGAGATGTAAAATAAATGGATAACCCTGTTTGAAAGCACAAAGTAACAAAATCACCTTCAACCTCGACTTGACAAAATAAAAAATAAAAAGACTTGCAGCTAGACTTTAACACCAATGACTCGTGACTTCACTTTGACTCGAGCCTTTTGATTTGAAAATACTCGCACAAAGACTCCGACATCGTCAGAGATGTTGGGTTTATTTATTTTTTGATTGATCCTTTATTGATTTATCGGGAGCAGGATTTAGTCGTGAGGTAAAAAAACTGAATTAAACTGAATTTCTATCTTTTGTTGTTTATTGCTAAAACCCCGAAAAATTGTGTGTTTTTGTTGAACTCTTGATTCCTTATTTTTTGTGAATATTATTGGAACTTACATTTGATTATCTCACACTTAATTTGGCAGGGGAACGGGGGAAAAGGACGCAATTGCGGACCAGAGGAATCTAAAAGTCACATCGTAAGCCATTTAAAGGGGGAGGGGAAACACCAAATGAAAACAGGCCTAAAAGGAAGGCTCCCTACACTCAATGTATACTGAAAAGACTCAAATTAAAACACCACTGCCTAGCACCTGACTAGAACATAAATTAAACAAAAGAACCAGCGAAGGCAGACCACACAGACCTAACCCACTCTAAGAGACTCCAGCTCTGAGAAAAGAACTAAATGGTGAGCGAATCCCACAGATAGGCTCACGTGGTACTTCTGCAGATTCACACACCCCCTATACTGATGGAGCAAAAACAAGACAGCACTCTCACTCTCCCTCTGACAAAGAGACAATGAGTCAGCACTGAAACCAGGAGTAGATATAGGCTTCAACAACCTGATCCTCATCAGAGACAATTAGGCTCCACAGCTGCTCCTCCTCAGAGATGATTAACCCAACCAGCCTGCTGAGTGGCAAGTGACCCTCACATAACTCCCCAGATTCACTTTGTCTGAACCAATCTAACAGCATGGAGAAAACCATGAACTAACGTTACTGAGCGCCAGTTTGGCAGTCAGTTACTCTGTTGTTAAAATGGTATTTGATTTGGTGAAGAGTGCATTATGACTTGTTTAGGACTCTAAACTCAAAGTTTAGGACTTGACCGTCTCGGCTCGGGCCTTGAGTGCAAAGACTTGAGACTTACTTGTGACTTGCAAAACACTGACTTGGTCCCACCTCTGATTCTTCCTCTATACTTATTCTGTCATAGATACAACATCATTAGATTATCGTTCATTTCTGATAACCTAATCTGTATTATCACTGTTTTTTTTTCCATTTCTGAAATAAATTGAGGCTGTTATTAATGTTGAATAAACTCTCTGTGTTTCAGTGTAAGTGTGCCCAGTACTGGCCGGACCAGGGCTGTTGGACATACGGGAACATCCGCGTGTCTGTGGAAGACACAATGGTTCTGGTGGACTACACCATCCGCAAGTTCTGCATCCAGCAGGTAATATCTTGCAGCCCAGTCGCATAAAAACGTGAATGAATGACACAATAGCGCGCAAGGTATTAAGCGTCCAATCAAAAATATGTTGCGTTGTTTTCGTACATATTTTACTTAGTTTATGTACTTATTTTAAGCCCAACCATGACATTTTTCCTAAACCTAACTGTGAACGTTACCGTAGTTTTGTTGCTTGGCGTACAAATGACACGGGGAAAAAAGAAAGGCATAAAAAGCGTCCTCATGACGTAATGTTGTGCTATTTATACGCCTTCCCGAGGCGAGACCGGGTTGCATCCTGTCAATATTTGTACCAGGATATAATTGTTTTATTCTGTGTTTACCCTCCACACATACAAGAGAAACACTGGTGTAGTGTGTATCAACAGATCTTTTAATCAGGGCACACACTACTGCAGACTAAAACTACATGTGAAACTTTGGATGTGCTGTGATTTAAGTTTAGTGAGAACCTAGATGACCCTCATCTTTATTTGCGTCTCAGGTGGGAGATGTGTCTGGGAAGAAGCCTCAGCGGCTCGTCACCCAGTTCCACTTCACCAGCTGGCCGGACTTCGGGGTGCCCTTCACCCCGATCGGCATGCTCAAGTTCCTCAAGAAGGTCAAGAATTATAACCCGCAGTATGCCGGGGCCATCGTGGTCCACTGTAGGTAAGTGGATCAAAGCGTTCTTTTGCTCTATTTAGTTTAGTGCGTCTTTTGTCTGCATGACGACTCATAACATGTCCTGTTTGTGTGCGTCAGTGCGGGCGTTGGGAGGACGGGTACCTTCATTGTGATTGATGCCATGTTGGACATGATGAACACTGAGAGGAAGGTGGACGTGTTCGGCTTCGTCACCAGGATCAGAGCCCAGCGCTGTCAGATGGTCCAGACCGATGTAAGTCCAGTGTTGACATAACTGAATTCCCAGTCTCTCCCATGATGTGTTTGTTTTTTTACTTCCACTTGCTCTTCACCTTCCTCTGCAAAGTTACACTGCACTGTAACTTTTATTCTTTCATTTTATACCTGTCTTATTCTATTTTAGCTGGTTTTTATTTTCTATTCTCTTGGATTTTTAATGAATTGTATTTAAATGTCCTTTTTATAATGTTTCTTTTGCACTTTGTCTCAATGCTTTTGATGTTTTATGTAAAGCGCTTTGAATTGCCTTGTTGCCGAAATGTGCTATATATATATATATATATATATATATATAAATATATAAACTTGCCTTGCCTTCTCTCTGTCCCACAGATGCAGTACGTGTTCATCTTCCAGGCGTTGTTAGAGCACTACCTGTACGGAGACACGGAGCTGGAGGTGACCTCTCTGGAGTCCCACCTGGCCAAACTCTACGCCCCCGCACCTGGAGCTGGCTGCAGTGGTCTGGAGGCTGAATTCAAGGTGTGTGTGTGTGTGTGTCGGGAAGGAGGGAAGCGCTGGCACTCCAGCAACGAATGCACGAGCAACTTTGAATTAGGTTTTTCAGTGTAGACTATATCAGAGATAATTTTTTCAGAAAGCAATTCTCCACTCCGTAAAAACTCCAAAAATCTTTCAACGCATTAGTCCTTCTGCTGATAGGGTTAGATGTGGGCTAAACCTTTGCGTTTATGGTGAACAGCTGATTTTGCGGTGAGCAGACAAGTGGTTTGTCATATCTGACCCGTTTTTAGTTTATTTTTCACCACAAAAGTTATCTCTCAAATATATAACGGCTATAATAAGCTATTTATTTAGGTAGGCCTAATTATTACTTAAAGTTTGATAGAGTCAATCTCCAAAAGAGAAGGTAGGGTATCGGCCGATTAATCGGCTATTGGCTTTTTCCTGCTCCAAACTGACGTTATTAAATCAGCCTTTAAAAATCCGCTATCGGACAACCTCTAATCTGAAGTTTATCTGACATATTTTAAGTAGGGCTGTAAATCGATTAAAATATGAAATCGTGATTAATCACGATTGTCTATATTTTTAAATTAATTTTATCTGTTGAAAATGTATTTAATACTCTAGTCAACATGGGAGTGGGCAAATATGCTGGCTTTTTGCAAATGTATGTATATATTTATTATTGGAAATCAATTAACAACACAAAACAATGACAAATATTGTCCAGAAACCCTCACAGGTACTGCATTTAGCATAAAAAATATGCTCCAATCATAACATGGCAAACTGCAGCCCAACAGGCAACAACAGCTGTCAGTGTGTCAGTGTGCTGACTTGACTATGACTTGCCCCAAACTGCATGTGATTATCATAAAGTGGGCATGTCTGTAAAGGAGAGACTCGTGGGTACCCATAGAACCCATTTACATTCACATATCTTGAGGTCAGAGGTCAAGGGACCCCTTTGAAAATGGCCATGACAGTTTTTCCTCGCCAGAATTTAGTGTACGTTTGGAGTTTTTATGGTGCCAGTATCTTCACTCTAGCTTGCAAGAATGCAAGTTGCGTTAACGTGTTAAAGAAATTAGTGGCGTTAAAGGGAATTTAATTTAATTATTCTATCAGTGTGTTAACTTTGACTGCCCTAATCTTAAGTCTCCTTCTTTCTAGAAGCTGACATCAATCAAGATCCAGAACGACAAGATGAGAACAGGCAACCTGCCCGCCAACATGAAGAAGAACCGAGTCCTGCAGATCATTCCATGTGAGTGGTGTAGTTATAGCCGAGCTGAGCTGTGTGTGTTTCTACAGCATCATCGTGGCTACACACACAGTGATGAACGCCATGATGAAATTGCAGATGTATAGTCGACTCTTAAAGCTTTTCATCAGTCAAGGTTAATGTTTGTCCTTGCTTCCACCAGACGAGTTCAACAGAGTGATCATTCCAGTCAAGCGAGGAGAGGAGAACACCGACTACGTCAATGCCTCTTTCATTGACGTGAGTGTAAAAGCACCTGGACCAGAGTGGATCATTTCATTTCATTAATGCAAGCAATCGATCGGGTGTTTAACGTCTGCCTCTCTGCTGTTTATTTTTGTATCCTCCATTCATTCATCCCTCCGTGGACATCACTTCCTGTCATTTCCTGCGTCTGGCCACAGGGCTACCGCCAGAAGGACTCCTACATGGCGAGCCAGGGCCCGCTGCAGCACACCATCGAGGACTTCTGGAGGATGATCTGGGAGTGGAGGAGCTGCTCCATAGTCATGCTCACTGAGCTGGAGGAGAGAGGGCAGGTGTGTGTGTGTGTGTGTGTGTGTGTGTGTGTGTGTGTGCGGATACAAACACCAGTATTAGATATCAGGTCAATAACTGGCTGAAATAGAATATTGATATTAGATGATTTACTCAATGATAACTTGACGCCACCGGTCTTGTATAACATGGTAATAATCTGATCTGAATGTCTTGATCTTTAGTGGTTTTCCAGCATTTCGTCATGTCAGATCTTTAAGAACATGTGATGTATTAGTGTCTGTAAGCTGAACAGTCATACCAGGAAATCATCTTTAACCCCAAGAGACCCACAATAGACCCGTTCTTGTCTTTTTTTAGGGGGGTACAGGGGGTCTTTAGGGGGAGATAGCAGGTCAGTAGTTTATACTACATAGTAGTGGTGTACATCATCGGAAAGCTAGGAACCTGAAGATTAATTTGAGATGCAGCTCAGCACTGTGTGTCAAGTTGTTCTAGTCATAAATCAGATTAACTTTGAAAATAGCCACGCCAGTTTTTCCCTCACCAAAATTTAGCGTTCGGGATTGCCGGCGATCCCGTGTGTCTCAGTGGCCAGAACTGGAAGTTAATTTCCAGCAAACATGGTGGATTTTAGATAGATAGATAGATAGATAGATAGATAGATAGATAGATAGATAGATAGCATGTCATTAAGCGTGGTAATTTGACCGTCTCTGTTGTGGGTCCCTGCAGGAAAAGTGTGCCCAGTACTGGCCCAGTGATGGACTGGTGGTCTACGGGGACATCGCCATTGAGATTAAAAGGGAGGAGGAGAGCGAGAGCTACACGGTGCGTGACCTCCTGGTCACCAACAACAGGGTAAGGAACTACTCAATTGCCATATTTCCATTAACACATTTTTATTCGCATTTTGAAGTATCGCATTAGAAAAGCAGAAAAATTGGATACTACTTCCTCAATTAGGAAAAAAAAGTGTTTAGGCTTGTTTGAGGTGGTTTTTGCCTTTATTGAAAAAGAGTTGATACGCTAAATGAACACATATTTAACTCCCATGACTGATCAGCTGTTTCTGCTGTCGGCATCTTCTTGGATAGTATTTCCATAACGTGCAAATGCTCGTCTCCAGACAACATGAAACATGAGCAGTACTAGCTGACATGAAAGAACAATTAAAACTGACTCAACTGAAACAAATCCTCTGAAGACCTCTCTTCTTATTCTCTTGTAGATGGTTAGATGGCCAAGCCAACTTGTTTCGTTTCTGATTCGCAACCTCAACTTGTTCTAGTTTACTAGTTACTATTACAACCATGCAAGCCTATAGCGCCAACTTCTAATGAAACTATGCTGTAGCCGACTTTATTCGCTCCAAACCAGTTGATGAAAACCTTCTTTTTTGCGACATTTCAAAAATTTGCTTGAGATTTGCTTGCCAATTGAAAAGAAACACAGCTAATGAAACAAGCGGATGCTCCAAATACAAACACACTGCAAGTTGAGAGATGGCAAAAGTATTATCAATTAATATCGTGTCTTTTGAAGCCCTGATTATACACCAACAGCGAGCTTTGCAATACTAACTATAAAACAAATCCTAATCTCTTCCTTTTTTGCCCCTCGTCCGTCTCTCCAGGAGAACAAGGCTCGAGCCGTGCGTCAGTTCCATTTCCACGGCTGGCCGGAGGTGGGCATCCCCACCGACGGTAAAGGCATGATCAACATAATTGCTGCGGTGCAGAAACAACAGCAGCAGTCTGGCAACCACCCCATTACTGTGCACTGCAGGTAAATCACACACACACACACACACACACACACACACACACACAGAGCCTTCTCCACCCAGAAGTTAAAACAACAAATTTGTGTTACTGTTTTACGTGGAAATGCTTCTGCCAATCCAGTGTGCGAGTGTGTGTGTGTGTGTTTGTGTCTAGGAAATTGTCGCAGCAGGAAAAAACAGCTCAGAAGAATTGTTCTCTTCTTCCTTGTGACATTTTAACTGCTCCCAGAAATATCGCTATGCTCCGTCTCTTTAACATGTGCTCTCCCAACAAAGCCTCGTGTGTGTGTGTGTGTGTGTTATTTCTGCACATGCCTACTGCAGTGTGTATATTGAGGAATACATTTTTACTTGTGTGTGTGTGTGTGTGTGTGTGTGTGTGTGTGTGTGTGTGTGCAGTGCTGGTGCCGGCCGGACGGGGACTTTCTGTGCGTTGAGTACAGTCCTGGAGAGGGTGAAGGCAGAGGGCATCCTGGATGTCTTCCAGACAGTCAAGAGCCTCAGACTGCAGAGACCACACATGGTGCAGACACTGGTGAGAGGCCCTTTCAACCTTTTTGATTATTCCTTCGTCACAGGGCTCAATAAGCAGCGAGTTAATCTTTGAAAAGAACATGTGAGACATTTGAGACATTTCTCACATTTACTCGTGAACTCGTGATGATCCCTTTTCAAAAATGCACATGTTGCCCTTTTTTTCCCCTCAAGAAGCAACAGATCGAATTAAGAAACAAAAGCCTGATTTATTACCACTGCCGAGGATTTATTTTCACCACTGTTAGTGTATTTGTCTGCACGGGGTATCTCAACAACTTGGGTATTTCCATTAATATTTATTGGCAGTCAAATTGGGCTCTAGCCAAAGAGAGCCACTGGTGAGATTTTGGTGGCAGATTGAAAATAGGATTCATGTCATTTAACAGTTATTAACCGTGGAGCCAGTAGATGTGGACACCTGATCCCAAAGCCTAAGAGTATGTTTGCAGGGATAGATGAATATTTCTTGCTAAGAGTTAGCTGAGAGTATTGATACCACTCTCATGTCTGTATGGTGAATATGTAACTGGAGCTAGGAGCTGGTTAACTTAGCTTAGCATAAAGACTGGAAACAGCTAGCCTAGCTCCAATTAACATGTTATAACTTGTTTATTCCATATGAAAAACAAAGTGTAAAAAAAAAAAAAAATTTGAGTCCTGTTGCCAGGCAACACACGAAGGTTACTAGTCCCAGTTAAGTAATGATCCGACTCGTCACCTACTCAAATTAAATGTAACGTGTTAATTAAGCCCCTTTCCCACTGGACAAAAAAAACACCAACACCCACTAACATCTGGCTTTTGTCTTCAGTGGGAAAGGTTACAATCAGCTTAATAATTTTCACCTCTTTTCCCATCCGATGCTATGTGACGCTTGTTGAAGTGAATATGTAATAAATAAGATGAACAGGGATTTGGATAATTGTTATAATTTATTAATGTACAAAACATACAATTACTATGTTTCTCCTCAAAGCCACCAGACTCCAATCCGACAACAACATCATCATTTTACCTCGTTGATCGTCGTAAAACAGATTTCATTCAAATTCGACAGAAACAAAATAAAAAAACGTCTTTGTTAGTCTTTCCACTGTTCCAACAATCACCAACTCTGGTTTCTGAGATTGAAAGAGAGACTGAATAAGGGACAGATAAAAGAAGTAACCACCGTAACGTTTTCACTGTTTACTAACCCCGCTTCTGGTGCCAGGTTATCAAACGTAACACAGCAGGGAAAAAAAACAAACAGAAAGGCCAGTGCGCCTGCACGGCATTCTCACAATGGGAGAGGAGTCTATCGCCTATTTTTAGTGGGTTTTCCCTTGTTTAAAAAAAAACTACATAAACACTATGTATATAATGTTGATAGGAAAAGGATATGTTAGCTTTAGAGGTGCTGATAGGTGGATAGGTGGAGTTTCTTTTTTCCAATTTAGTGTATATTCTCCTGTATTTGACATCTAGATGCAAAACAGTGTTTTAGGAACTTTCATAATGCATCAATACTCCAACTACAGCTGTGTGATTGTACTGCTGTTTGCACGGTAAGCCTTTATACAAGGTATCACTGACTTCAGTGATTGAAATGTGATGGATTTTAAAAAAAATGATAGTTCCAATTGACATGGCTGTTTCTCCTGTCCCCTCCGCGTCCTCAGGAGCAGTACGAGTTCTGCTACAAAGTGGTCCAGGAGTATATCGATGCCTTTTCTGACTACGCCAACTTCAAGTAGGGACCTGCCATGGATGGATGGATTGATGGATGGCTGGATGGATGGATGTCCGCATACACTTCATTCAAGCATATGCACGCACCAGAACACACACACATACATTACCAAGCAGGAAGCTGCATATTCCCCATCTGATGGATTTTTTTAAAAAACAAAAAGACTCATCACAACCTGATCGATGGATGGGACGAACTGCCCGCAGGAAAAGGGAACGGAGGCCTCGGCCCCGGAGGACAGGGCAGCGCAGACGGACAGAGAAAATAACTGAGATGCCTTCTTGAATATTTTGTAATATTGGTCTTGTTAATACAGCCCCTTCACCCCTATTCGCTTCCCACCTCCCCCCCCACACATTGTATATATACTTACTGTGTTGCATCTTATTACTTTGGTTTCAGACACAGTTTTGAGTTTGGCTGCATTTTCGGGTGGCACCTGTAATGTATTTTATTGGTATATATATATAAATATATAAATATATATATGAATATAAATCTAATGCTTTGGAGGCTAATGTAAAAAAAAACATCCAGAGTCAAGGTAATGATGTTTGGATTTCTTTTTCTTTTTTTTAATTTACTTTTTAGGGACAGAGACTTTAAACATTTTTTGGCTTTGGCCAGAGCCGCGCTGTAGCAACACGTGTTGTAGCAGAACCCTGAACACTCACAGATGAAATCTGGACTGTTTTTCACTCTTTAGACATCCATCATAGCAACATGTTCTCATCCCGACTCATCACATACTGATGTTTTGTCACGGCCGTCGGCGTCACTTTTCGGTTGCAGTAAACTTAATGTTGAGTTTAGGCAACAAAAAAACACTTAGTTAGGTTTAGGGGGAAAAAATCACATGGTTGGGCTTAAAATTACTACGTGAAAATGACACTGTGAACATGGGACACGAACGAACAGCTGATTGTAGCATGAAAGTGAAACTTAATGCACGGGACATAAACTCCTGGATGAAAGCCTTGTGTTTTTGGACCCATCCACCCGCCCTGTGTGTCTCTTTCGCTCTTTAAACTACGTCACCACAGCACTTTCCTTGAGGGTTTACTTTTGCCACGGATGGGTTTGCATTGCAGTTAATGGAAAGGTCGGCGCATTTTATACCGCCGCACAAAGCACCCTTATTGAACACCGACGGCCGTGACAAAGCGTCTGTATTTGACGCCCTGGGATTGAGCCATTCGTCAGATTTAGATCTATTGAGCCACTTTACAATCTCTCCCCTTTTTTTTTTTTAAGTTTCAGGGGTTCAAATGTCACGATTGGAGATGAGGATCTCTGTGATGTAGCTCGTGGACTCAGGTTGACACACACACACACACACACACACACACAAACACACACTCACTAAATACCAGGAGCCATTCATTTTTTTCAGTGTGTGTGTTTGAGCATAAGCTGGCAGAGAAGACGCAATGTTTCATCACATCACTGTCTTCTATCTGCCGAGTGCCAAAGTCCTTCACTCACTTGGTTATTACGCAGCTCTGAGACCGTTCGTTAAGACATTCAGCACAAGAAAGCTATTTTACTGTTCAACACACTGCTGGACTATAACGGGAAATTGGCAAAGTAGAACTAATATTTTACAGTTAATAAATTTAAGGAGAATCGGTCAAGCTTTTATGTTGAATCTCTCAAATGATTTTTATTTGACGGTCTGTTACAGTATCTGCAGCAATGTTGATCATGTTGACAAGCCAAATCACACAATGACAAGTAAAACATATACCCAGCATATTTCTTTTTCTTGTTTACAGGCGCATGTCAGTATTTCTTGTAGATTGTATTGGTTTCTGACTGAATTCACTTTTCTTATTTCTTTTATATCGGCCTCACATCACCACGCTGTACTGTCACACTTTCAAAGAATGATTCCCTTTTTATGAACACTGATGCCGAAGAATGTCTCTTGATTCGAATGCTGTTGCTAACATCTTTTTTCCTCAATAATGGATGCGTTGTTACTTAAATGGTGGAGGTGTGCCATGCCAGGTTTGCTCAGATCTATTTTTTTTTCTTCTTTAAGGCTGTCCTGTGAGGACGCTGAGACTTGAATTACAGTGTTTGTTTTATTTTCTCAGATGAGGTCACAATTGAGGCTATGCACTCAGTTGTGATGAATGATGTCAGTTAACCGCAGGGCTTCAGGTCAGTCATAAGTCGGTCAGCTCAGGAAATGACTGATGTTTAAATTTACAAATTGAACAAATTCAGCTCGAGTTCATCGCCAAAGTTGACTCAAATGGTTTTGACCCCCCACCTCTTCAGATATCACGCCTTGCCTGGATTTTAACAGATTTTAATGCCATGATATTAAAAATTATATTTCTTTTTAAGAAGCTATTTCAATCTTTCTTTAAAAAAACAAAATGTAGATTTTAACTGAGAATAACCCCATTCTTGTACATAATTTGCGCCCCACACTAACAATCACACTAACAGTCCCGTATTTAATTACTTTATTAAACGGAGGGAGCACAATCAATCCTAATTTATTGAACGACATTAAAAGTACATGCTGAATTTTTTTAGGAAAGTCAATGTTGGTTGTTTTGAACACTCATGCACTATTTGCACCAAAAGCAATGCCCTTAAAAATACAGAACCAAATGAGAGATAAGGTCATGCTGATGATATGATTTGATATTATCAGAACTATATTTGAACTGAAGCTCTTTCAGGTCTCAACGCCTCCTGTAAAAAGGCCCCTGTAGGGACTTAAAGTAGCTGATATTTGAATTGACCGGTCACTGAAATGTTGGCTGTTTGTGCATCGTCATTGTCATTTCAGGTCGTCTTTCGTTCCAAAGCATCACAAGTGCCCGCACTATTAGTTAGGTGCCATTATGTCCTTCATTTATTTGCTTTGTCACTTATTGATTAATAGAGGACGGGATGCTTTTTTGTTTTGTCTGTGCTTAAATCACGTGGGTTTATTGTGTGCAATTTGACAGCAAAACATGACACTGTGCCAACCCACGAGACCCACTGTTTTTGCTATTATAGTGAACTTAAAAAAAAAGTGCCTCACTGGTAGGTTTTAAAAAAGAATCACACACAATATGTGTGTAAGGCTGTCCTTTGCAATTTTCCCAACTCGCATGTATTTCCCCAATTACCACCTGCAGACTGATGACAAACCTCTTTGTATGACAAATCAACAGGGCCAAACCAAGAGTGGGTCAGTCATCCTTCCTGTCACATTCCCTCTCTATAGATTCCTTGATTGTGCCGATCAAACTAACATTGAGGTTTAAATAAATTCCTTGATTTAATGGCTTTGTTTCATTCCATATCACTGAAATGCGGTATCCATGACAAGTAATCAATTGTGGGTACCCGAATGTTCAACAAAAAAGTCCCCCCAAAACAAAAAGAATTGCATCTTTTATGCATAATCACAAAGGGAAACCACACGGTTGTCCCTTTTTCACATCCCTTTATTTCTGGAGCTTTTCACCAGTGGATCGTTTTGAATCCCCGGTGAATTAAAAAAAAACACGTCTTCATTTCTAAAGCGTGGGACTGGAGGAAGACTAGAGTCCAACTTCACCTTTATATGTCCTTTATGTCTCCTGTCCACTCACTGCTGTCCACTTATCGCTTCCTTTTCCTCCTTCACTTTGTCCTTGGACCATTTTTTTTCCTCTCACTGCCCACTCCCTTTTGTACATAATGTAAGGTTATTTATATTTCATTCCTGTCTGCTGCCTTGCTTATTATATTTTTCTTCTTCCCCCTTCTTTTTTTTTTGAGAAAAAAAAAAAAGATGTATATTGAACTGTATCGGGACCATTTTGAAATGTATTGGAGATGTTTTGTTTTGGCCATTTTTAATTTGGTATAATTGTCTTAAGCAAATCTTATTTTTTAATTTGCCAGCGTTTGTTTCTAGTGTTTTGTTATTCAACATTTGAATATATGTATATATAATTATATATATGATAAAATTATATATAATTATATAATGCCAAATGGCCTTTCTAAGCAAGATACTGTTCAAACCTAATAAAGTGCTTGAGATTTTATCATTTGTCTGCGTTTCTTATGTCTTTTAAATGGGATGTTAAACACAGAGGTGCAGCTACGTCACACGTTTGGAGTCAGGACAACCTGATGCTCATTACAGCTCACCTCTCAATGAAGACTAATGGTACAGTGGTGCAAAAATAATTGCCGATCGTTGGTGTAGCTTATAGATCAGACAGTCCTCCTGAGTGTTGCTCTTGAAAGGTTTTCAATCCGTGTTTAACCCTTCAACCCCCATCAAATATTAATGTGCTTTTTGCACCAATAAATAATTAATCAGAGAATCATTTAGGGTTAGTGTTTGAGTGGACAGTAATACCTGGAATACATTTTAGGAAACATTACGTTCGCTATTGAATGAACCTGGTTTTATTCAGTTTGGTAGTAGTCTACCAACACAGCAACACTGTTGTGATATTCCTAATTACAGACAGACAGATGGAAAGATACCCAGTTTAATCCTAAACAGTGTGATGACTTAAAGAGGCACTCCCCTGATTCTGAAGTTCAGTTTACTCCTCACAAGGACTAATACTCAGCCAGTTGTATAATGTCTTCTGTGGCTCTGGCAGTGTTGTAGTACTTAAGATCAGTCTTGGTCTCAAGACCACTTTTTGAAGATATCGGTCTCGTCTTGGAATCGATCACATTTTTACTCGGTCTTCTCTCGGTCTCAGACAAAGAGGATTTTATTTGAAGACCGGTCAAGACCACAACTGTTGGGATATTATTAAATTGCCTGTGCATCATCTGATTTATTTGTTACCATCATAGAAAACAAAGGCAATTCCCACACATAATATTTGCCTTTTGATTATTTTAACAAGACATTTCTCATGGTACACTTCTACATATACAGTATATATACGGCAATAAAAGAGCTGAATGTGGAGGAATTTTCATTTATTTTCTGTGGGTGTTTTTATAGGAATGTGGATCCTTCAGATCAGTTTGAGGAGTACCTATACAGCGTGTTCCACATTTTATTGTAAGTGTGTCATGCAGCGTGGGACTCGCACCAGTCTGGTCTTGTCTCGGTCTCGACACACTCTGGTCTTGGTCATGACTTGGTCTCGGTTTAGGTGGTCTTGACTGCAACACTGGGTTCTGGAGGACCTTTCTATAGATTGAAAAAATAACTCTGATGACATCATCAAGGTCAGCTTGAGACTTATTGTACGTTCCAATACACATACCATACTATTTAGTATGCCAGAAAACGATTTAGTATGTCTCAAAGAATTGTACGTCAAATGCAGTATGCCAAAAATACCAGGATGTCCTACTGCATCCTGTTGCATTTTGCAGTATGCAAGCCAGCCTGCTTCTCTGGCTATTCTGACCCACAATCTTCTGCACAGTGGATATACTGTATGAGCAAGAGGGTCAAAGTTCAAGATGCAATGCTATGAAGTAGTATTTTCCAATTATATGCATACTGCATGCTACAGTTTGTACTTTGTGAGGGCAGCTGCAGTAAAAAGAAAAAGAAAAAGTACTCGATTTTGGAACGTAGCCTTAAATTCTTTATTAATACAAAGTCTGAAAAACGGAGCATTTAGGAGGCCAGGAGGGTAAAAGGAAAAGATGATATTAAGTTGCTTTAAGGGAAATCCAGTGATCCACTGATTCTGGAGCTTTACTTAGAAAACTCAAAGTCTGGATATCTCTGCATCTGCTGCTTCGGTTTTGACCTTTCCATTGATAATCTGTCTCTTTTGAGTCCCTGAACTTTATGACAGTGCAATGGTTAATCTCTGGAGTACCCCTTTAAGATGGAAGGATTGAGGATCAGGAAAACTTTGATCTGCTGGTTTCTTTCATGCAATAATACACTATTCAGTGACATTTTACTGTGAAGTACAATCTGTAGAGGTCCATGTGGAGCACATCAAGAGAGGGTTTATTTGGCATGTATACCAGCAAGAGAGTCACACTAGTATATACTGTATATATCAGTTAAAAGCTTGAAGAAATTTTAGTTGAATTAATGCTGTGAAAACTCAGGACAAAATAGAAGGTGATAATCAGACCTCTGATATTAAACCTACATGAGCTGCACTATTAACAAGATAACAATATAGCCACCTATCAGTAACATTTGTAAATGTTCATTCACAGACTTGTGAAGGTAACTGCTCTTGCTTCACACTGACAGGTGGTCATGTGTCATCAGTGACGCATCTCGGAGTCATACCACTTCAGCCAATCCCTTATTGCACCAAACAGTCCAGTGTCACAACCCTCAAGCTGGTGGTTGAACTGAGTCAACATCAGCATGTCACGCTGTCAGTCACTTCCTGCGTCTGAAACACATTTCCTCCTCTAATTGAGAGGGATGTCATCAGCGGCCTGGACAGGAATCCACTGTGTTTGTTCCGCCTGTCATCGGATGCCCCCGTGTCTGCGTTGACCTGAAGGGTCATCGGGGTTAAAGGGAGCATGTGTGAGGGGTCACTGAGGTCAAAACAGGAGCAAAAAGAGGGGAAATAATTAAAACTGTTGAGTTTCACAGTCTGACAAGGACCTACTGTAGTTTAATCTGAGCAATACAGTTAAAGACTAAATATAACTGTCGACAGGGCCCAGACTATAGAAGCCATAGAGTGCTGCAGGAATGAGTCCTAAAACCCGGAAATGAGTTAGCATTTTAGCACTTCCGGTTCCCTCGTCTCAAAGTCAGTGTTTTGCTTGAAATAAGTGGTAAACACAAGATTGTAATGTATTGTTTTACGACATAAAATGCGTCTGTAAATATCCTACAATTGTTAAGCTTTTACGTGTGTTAAAGAAGACGGTTGCTTACAAATGGCTAAATAAGACTACTAAACGTCATCACTCTGGACACTAGCCCGCCTTTAACTCAGAGGTGGTGACGTGAAGTCATGCGACTGTGGTGTAGTTCGTTTATAGCCTAACGTTAGCTTTTTACTTCTGGAAATCCCATACGCTTCAAAAAATCATAAAAGTGGTGTTGTATTTCCTGTTGCAATGTTTGTTAATGCAGTAGCTGACAGGAAGTAAACTTGGACCAAAGCATTTGCCCTAGCAGCATAATGGCAATAAAAAGGTCTATAAGCGAAACACTATTGAACCCCAGCTTCTCACAAACTGTTCATGAATTATGTTTAAGTGACCCCTATTGGAAGAGCATATTTGAGACAATTTCCATTTTTGAGATATGTTCTTAAGTCTGTGAGCTTCAATGCACTTGAATAAGTATATATGAATGATATTGTTTGTCGTTAATCAGCTAATTGAATGACTTAAATCTGTTATTCAGCCAGAGTGACTATTAGTATTTGGACGTGGATATGGTGGTGATGCATGAGAGCAGAGGAGCATCCAAGGGGTATCAGTGCTGTTTGCAGGTGATAATTGGAATTGCCCATGTCTTCTGGACCTCTGGTCCTCGGGGACCGTTCATTTCACCCCGGGGCTCAGAGGGACCAGAGAGGTCAGTGATGGGCGAGGCAAGTAGGGGATGATAATGGAAATGTGCGTTGTTTGGGAGGGGTACATATATTCAGGAAGAGGATGAGGATGAAGAAGAGAATCTCTACAGTAATACAGCTGTGAAACTGTGAGAAAACATTCAGCAACGGACCAACTGAAGGGAAAGCAGAGTGAGCGACAAGGAACACCTGTAGTGATAAAGATAGGCGACTAAGGTAAGGACTCTTACTTACACTTCTATGTAGTTTTACTGAACTTTGTCTGAAATATACATTAATATTAGAATAAATGTTATATTGAAAGTTGTTGGATACCCGGCTTTAACTCCTCTTGTCATTTCTCAGGCTAAACTGAGTCAAGATTTTTTTTTTTTTTTAACTCTGTGTATCTCTAATTATCACAGCATGACATTGGGGGAAATTGTCTATTCAAACAGCAATACATTTTAAAAATCCCTAAAATGATATCATGTAACAATGTTGTTCCAAATGCAATAATATGTTTGGCTGATTCGTGGTATGCAAGCATTTTACATTCAGTCAAATGAGAGCAAAATTAGAAAATAATTTAGCAAAAAATGCAAATTTGCAGTAAAATAATTCAGTCCAAATATTAAAACTCATAGCGTTATCGTGTCTTTGCTCGAGTGTCTTGATATTATTGCAAAATATTAGAGATATTTCTGGTGACAGACACGTTACTCTATGTACAGTATGGTCTGATCTAGGGGTGTCGCGATGGTATTAACAATAACTGTGATATTTGAAAATTTTAATATTGATATCATGTTAATAATACATATATGATAATATCATGTAAATAATCCAGTGCCTCTTACTGTTTTTACAGACTCTCTCTCTCCACTTCCCTTTACTCATATCGTGAGTGTAATTAATTTGCCCAAAAAGAGATAAAACAATAAACAAAGTTAAAGATGAATTTGGCTGATAGCATTATTATTATTATTTTCAACTTTTCCATAGATATCGCAATAATATCGTTATCATTCATTTTTTTGGCCTTGATAATTGTGACAACCATAGTGAGTTTTTATTGCAGAAAAAGCAAAACCAAAGATGCTCTTTCAGTTCAAACTTTCTGCTGCTACACAAAAACTATTCCAAATTTGAATGATGGAAAATATAATAAAGTATAGTACCCTTATAGTCAGAGCTAATCGAGTGCATCTTTGTCTTTAGGTGGGAATATTATCATGTGTGTATCTCGGCTGGTTTTGCTGCTCGGGCTGCTTCTATGTGTCGGGGCTCAGCTGTCCAGCGCCCAGCACTGGTCCCACGGTTGGTACCCTGGAGGCAAGAGGGAGCTGGACTCATTCGGCACATCAGAGGTCGGGATCAGTGTGTGCATAGTTTTCTCATTCACTGAGCATTACCTGTTGAGAATGAAGATATACCTCTTTACTCTTCTCTTATGTTCTGAATCTCTCTGTTTCTCAGGTTTCAGAGGAGATTAAGCTGTGTGAGGCAGGAGAATGCAGCTACTTGAGACCCCAGAGGAGGAATGTCCTGAGAAACATTATTGTAAGTGAACTAACGTGCCCTATCCACAGTGCTGTATGGATGCAGGTTGTAAAAACCGTATAGATTCTTTGGACAACGATACAATATTTGCTGATGTCACAAAGTCTGCCACGATACGATTTAGATTTGATTCAATTCAGGGGCCTGCGATCAATATGCTCATTTAACACAATCAGTCACATTTATATCAACTAACAAAATGCAACTAAAATATAATTTGGCAATTTTATTACTGAGCTCTTCCAGACATTTAAATGAAAAAACAATCTATTCTTTTTAATAAATAAGAATAAATATAAAGTGGGAATTTCAAAATAAAGGCGTATCTTAAAGATGATATGTAGCAATACTTTCACTTGGCCTCGATAATATTGGATTGTTGATCACTGAATCGCTATATCGATCCAAAACAATGTATCGTTACACCCCTCGTAATTAGCTGACCAATGGATAATGTCTCATTTAGCAGATAAAAAATCCTTGTCAATGTAATTTCTTTGATTACACGGTTGGTGTTAATATGAACACTATCACTGTGTTAATAGTATACAAATTTAGAACATGGTAATCTAATTAGATCATCTACTACTACAGGGAATCTCTCTCTTTTTTGTCTTTTCAAGAATGTACAGTAAGTGTATTGAGTATATCCGACTCTCATGTTATCCTGTTTCACTCTTCACAGTTGGATGCCTTAGCCAGAGAGCTCCAGAAGAGAAAGTGACAGCTTTTCTACCTATATAGTGACCCTCTTCTTCTTCATCTTCTTCAGTGTCCTCGTCTTGACGTGAAACAACTTTATGTTGATCCTCTGATCTTGTCCATTTGTTATATTTATCAGTGAAGTTGTTTTCCAGCATTACATGGATTATCCCTGTGGCAAACAAATGTTGAGATTGTAATGTCCCAAAATAAAATATCTATTTTGATATGAACTTTGTTTGTGTCCAAAACTGTCTATGGTATAGTGTGAATAATAAATGTATGGAAACACGATGGGGAACTTAGAAAAAAAAAAAAATTCATGATGGATAAATTCCATTTAGATGTTTCGGTTTCAGGGTCGTGGTATTGTGCATGCTGGTTCAGTGTCTTGGTTTTAGTGGGACACTTGAATAACACATAAGGAAAGGGCTATTGACTTGAACTGAATTGGAAACAAATATTGTTTTTATTTTAGTTTTACTTACAAAAGTATTTGTCCTTTATCAAATATATTTTGATAATTTTTCAATTTGTTTTTTCATGGGGATAAATTAAATAAAAAATACTTGAAATACAGTGATTGTATAGGCTGACTTTCATTTTGGCAAATTATCATTATACAACATACATTTATTATTTTTTTAAATGAGGATTATCCATAGACTGTAGCATATACAGCCAATAGGAGGATTATCCCATAAAATAACTTCTTTTTTTTTAATTAATAAAAGTAGAAAATATAAAATCAATATACAGGGGAAAGTGTATAATTAAAACAAAACAAAACAGAGCAGCCAGGGGTACAAAACACTACATAACATATTATGAAACAAACAGTAAGTAATTGTCTTAATAGACTTTTTTGTTAGTGGAATTAGAAATTAGTTATACATTTAGTTTAAAGGTCCCATATTGTAAAAAGTGAGATTTCCATGTCTTTTATATTATAAAGCAGGTTTAAGTGCTATATAAATACTGTTAAACTATCAAAACGCTCAATATACGGAAAAATACACACAGCCCATATTCAGAAATTGTGCGTTTGAAACAAGCCGTTAGGATTTCTGTCCATTTGTGATGTCACAAATAAACAATATTTAGACTATTACACGGTTTTAAACATAAATTCTAAATGTGTCCCAGTTTATTTCCTGTTGCAGTGTATGTAAATAACATCAGCTGACAGGAAGTAAACATGGGCCCAAACTGTTGCCTAGCAACACAATTTCATTGCAATTTTGTTTAAATGCACTAAAATGGAGCGTTTCAGACAGAGGGTAAATACAGGTATATTCAGGCAGACAGTAAGAGGAAAATAAAGGTTTTTTTTAACATTACAGCATGTAAACATGTTCTAGTAGAAACACAAAATACAAGTATGAACCTGAAAATGAGCACAATATGGGACCTTTAACATCCTTCACAAAAAACGCCAAAACAAGGTTTATTGTTGCTAAATTTACATTTATAATAAAATAGTTTGCTAGGATTATCATTAAATGTATTATTTAAAATATTATTTTAGGATTATTCTGAAGAAACCAAAAACAACATTTTCCCATTATAATAAACTACAGTCTTTACCCATAAGAGAGAACACATAATAAACTACAGTCTTCACCCATAAGGAGAGAGCACATAATAAACTACAGTCTTCACCCATAAGAGAGAACACATAATAAACTACAGTCTTCACCCATAAGAGAGAACACATAATAAACTACAGTCTTCACCCATAAGAGAGAACACATAATAAACTACAGTCTTTACCCATAAGAGAGAACACATAATAAACTACAGTCTTTACCCATAAGAGAGAACACATAATAAACTACAGTCTTCACCCATAAGGAGAGAGCACATAATAAACTACAGTCTTTACCCATAAGAGAGAACACATAATAAACTACAGTCTTTACCCATAAGAGAGAACACATAATAAACTACAGTCTTCACCCATAAGAGAGAACACATAATAAACTACAGTCTTCACCCATAAGAGAGAACACATAATAAACTACAGTCTTTACCCATAAGAGAACACATAAGCTTAGCAGCAGGCTGCTGCTCCCCAAGTGCTCCACAGACAGACTCAGGAAATCCTTTGTCCCCCGAGCCATCAAACTGTACAACACCTCTCTAGCGAGGTGGGGGACAAAGGAGGACGGTCTGCAGGACAAATAATAATGCACTATACTCACTTTTAACAGTCTCTTCTGCACTATATTCAATTTTTTAATAGTCGTGTATCACAGCTGTTACCCTGCACTATATTCAATTCTAACAGTTTTCTTCATCTCCTTGTATTTTTATATCTGGTATATTTTTTTGTACTTTGCACTACTAACTTTTTTACTGCCTTTTTACTAACATGTTTTGCACTATGGAACGGTGATGCTTGAAACTTGAATTTCCCTGGGGATCAATAAAGTTACTTTCTATCTATCTATCATAATAAACTACAGTCTTTACCCATTAGAGCAGCTATTCTCAACCACTGGGCCGGGGCCCCCTGGTGGGCCTCAGAGCGCCACCTAGTGGGCCACGGAGGTGCTGACAAATGGTTAGATTAACCTCTTCGAAATTCAACGGCCGCTATTCTGTTTTTCAGAGGTTGTAGCGGGCGGGTTTTAAAGCTAGAGGAAGGATACTGGAATGATATGAAACTAAAAAACCTAATGAATCCATCGGTCCAAACCATGCAATGCTAGCTTTTTGGGAAGGAGGCTAAATAACACTTCAAAGTTATGCTAAATTTTGGCAAGGAAAAACTGGCATGGCCATTTCCAAAGGGGTCCCTTGACCTCTGACCTCCAGATATGTGAATGGAAATGGGTTCTATGGATACCCACGAGTCTCCCCTTTACTGACATATATGTCTCGGATGCAGTGACACAAAATGGCACGTTTTTTTAAACGAAAAGTGATGTTGGAGACAGCCCTGCACCAGTAAAAGCTTAATTCATAACGACAGGCAGTGATGCCTGAGGGTAAGCTGAATATTTATGTGGGTCATTACACCTGATGGTGGCATAACACATATTTATAACCCTGTTTGTCATTTATTTGTGAAAGTGGACCTCAGAATTTTTTTAACAATTTCAAGTGGGCCTCAAGTTACAAAAGGTTGAGAACCCCTGCATTAGAGAACACAGTGAACGTCATAAATACTACGTCACTGCGCAGTGCGCCATGACGCAACCGAGCAGCTGACGTCAGGGAGACAGATAAAGCATGGAGGCCAGAAGTGTCTGCACTCTGCTGCTGGCGGAGTCAGACGCGCACAATAACAATAACACCTCTAGTACCACTAACGATGCTGACAAAGTCATAAACACTCAAACAGATAGTGCCCAGTGCGAAGGTGAGTTCTGGTCTAGACGTGATGGAATTCAGCCGTATGGTCTAACTTTAACTTAACTAGTCAACGTTAGCTTCCTGTAGCTAACTGGCTAGCAGAGCTCGACATGTGAGCTAGCTGACTAACTTAGCTCCTTAGTTCAATGTGCTACTGTCATCTGTCTAACGTTATCTGTGACGTTAGAGGAGCTCTGTGCGTACATAACTTGTAAAAGGTATCGCCAATGAAAACACCACCCTGATAGTGAAACCGATATAAAGTTAAGCTCGTTGACCAGCTGCTAATGTCCTGCTAACTAACTAACTAGTCCCAAAACACAAACAGCCTGTTGTTGGTTCATACTGAAGTTAGACACATATCAGTGGTTTAAGGTTAATTGGTTGGGCATCAAGCATGTTTTGGCCACCAAAATAACTCATTTAGTGGGTGACATTCAATTTGATCTTGTCTCTGGCATCATAACTTAGTCAATACTTGTGTAAAATGTAGTTATTCTGCAGGTTGGTGGTGAGTTTGAAGGATCTCAGAGCAGCTGAGTTGTCATTCAGTCCTTCATT
The DNA here is from genome assembly GCF_043250625.1 of Sebastes fasciatus. Lineage (NCBI taxonomy): Eukaryota > Metazoa > Chordata > Actinopteri > Perciformes > Sebastidae > Sebastes > Sebastes fasciatus. Next base: position 10,355,942 of record NC_133795.1, read on the forward strand.
TGGTGGTCTAACTCAACAGTAGAATAATAATAAATACTCACAATATTAGGGTGTGAATATAGAGGAAAAAACAAAAATGTTGCACATATTTTGAGATACAGTACCTACAATCTCTGTTCTCTTGATAACTGCTACTGTGATTATCATTTGGTAAGTACAGTATTTGAAATGTATCGGCAGACAAGTGTGCAATAATTGTTTTACTAATGTACTGTCAGCATGTTTTGGCCACCAAAATAGCTCATTTAGTGGGTGACATTCAATTTGATCTTGTCTCTGGCATCATAACTTAGTCAATACTTGTGTGTAAAATGTAGTTATTCTGCAGGTTGGTGGTGAATTTGAAGGATCTCAGAGCAGCTGTCATTCTGTCTGAAGTTCATAACTTAGTCAATACTTGTGTAAATGATATTTAAGTATAAGTTAGTATTGTCAGGTTGGTGGTGAGTTTGAAGGATCTCAGAGCAGCTGAGTTGTCATTCAGTAGTTCATCTATAGAATAATAATAAATACTCACAATATTAGGGTGTGAATATAGAGACAAAAAAAATATATTCAAACATTGTGCAGATATTTTGAGATATAGTACCTACAATCTCTGTTCTCTTGATAACTGCTACTGTGATTATCATTTGGTAAGTACAGTATTTGAAATGTATCAGCAGACTTGTGGGCTATCAAAGTGCATATTGTTTTACTAATGTACTGTCAGCATGTTTTGGCCACCAAAATAACTCATTTAGTGGGTGACATTCAATCTGATCTTGTCTCTGGCATCATAACTTAGTCAATACTTGTGTAAAATGTAGTTATTCTGCAGGTTGGTGGTGAGTTTGAAGGATCTCAGACTGATCAGCTGAGTTGTCATTCAGTCTGTCCCTTCACTTGGTGGTCTAGTTCATCAATAGAATAATAAATACTCACAATATTAGGGTGTGAATATAGAGAGGAAAAGCTCCTATTCAAATAATGTACACTTATTTTGAGATACAGTACCTACAATCTCTGTTCTCTTGATAACGGCTACTGTGATTATCATTTGTTAAGTACAGTATTTGAAATGTATCAGCAGACTTGAATATTTTGGAACTATCAAAGTGTGCGTTAATTGTTTTACTAATAGTTTATTTGAGCTGTAGATATGTATACATAGATGACAGAGGGAAATGCTGTATTATAATGCATTAATTGTTTTATTGCATTACACTGGAGAAAGTTCAAATTCTGCCAGCATACTATGTAGGGTGTCAGTAATTGGACTTATTCCATAGTACTTTATTCCATTGCCTTATTTATATTGCTGGGCAATATGATATATATATCATCAAAATGATATAATAATATCTACTGATATATTTTTCTAAATTGTTTCTATCGCGATATAGGCTAGGCCTCTATTTATTTTTTTCTCCATAATTTCACTTAAAACTGTTTTGTTAATTTTGCACTCAAGTTCTTAAAATGAGAAAATATAGAACAAAGTACTTTTTCCACACAGGAGGAATATACACAAATAGGCTTTACCATGTGGTTATTTCATGTACACTATTTATTTATTGAATTATCAGAAAACATGCTACATCGTGATATATATTGTTATAGAGATATGAAATGGCCTTTATTGAGATTTTTGCCATATCACCCAGGATATTTTTGCCGTTTCACACGGGATAGGGCTGCAATGATCATTTTCAGTAGTGATTTATGTCGCAGCCATTTTTTGATAATCTTTTTTTATTTATTCAGTGACAACTGGTCATCATAAACATAAATATTTAATTTAAAATTATATTGCATATATAGAACAAAAGTGAACAAATCTTTTCAGTTGAGACACTAAAATGTATTTTTTTTACTCACTAAATTAATATGATATGGTAATGATTTTAAATCAGTATTTTTTTGTCGACTGACTATTTGAGTTATTCAGCTGATCATTTCAGCTCTAGTTACAAATTTTCAGTCACCACCAGTCATAAAAGCATGACTGATAAATATGTCAGTCGTGTCCTATGATTAGCTCAAGACAGCATACCGTGTCAAACCATACATCAAACCATGTCATTGTTAAATTATGAAGATGTATTAATTATTGGCATCAAGGATGTAAACAAATTGAGTTTCACAGTAATATCTCAGTTCCTATTTATTTATGTCATTTTAAAATAATCTCTAAAAATGAAAGTCAAACTGCTTCCTCACAGTTTTGGAAAAATAGCCTCACTCGTAACCTAATCTTTGACCAAACAGTAGAGTTATTATGAATAATATCAATTTCAGGGCGATGCAAGACCCCTCTGCTTTACATCGGGTCCTGTCAGGATTTATTTCACAACAACGACCGGCTTCGCTGTACATTAGCCCTTACCTAATTCAGTCAAGCATGAAACCATGAGCATGATTTACTCACATGGTAGCAATATATGCTACTAGTGTTTAGAGGTTTTGCTGTATCGCACTGTTAGAGGTTACGGTTGAGTGGGAATAATTCAAGTAGCAATATTTATTGCAATTTAGAGTTTTTAATGACGGGAGGAGTTAGTTCACAGCTGTCCCAAAGAATCCTTTTGGCAAATTATATATATATATAATGTTATACAATGGATAACATCTTGCTTTAAATATGGCCTATGGGGGTGGGTGCATCTTGAAATAAGTGGAATTCAGTAACATTTTGAAATTCCCTCTAAGGCTACTGCATTTTTTTCCATTTTACAGGAAGCTGTTTTTACAGTATGTATTACAGAAAAAGCTTTTTGTCTTCTGCTCTGTGCAGAATTACTGGCCTACAAAGTCAAAATGATTGTGAATGTTGAGATCTTTCTCACATCTTCAAACAATGAAAATTGTATGAATTAGCATTTCATTTTGCAGCTTCCAATTTTTTAAAAAATAATTTGTTTCCATATTTATCAAGATCAGCCAATATTGCGAAACAAGAGCATCGGTCTGATTTTTTAAAGTAATTTAAAGGTGCTCTATACAATATCCAGAGCATTAATATAGCAGCAAACAACTATTTGCTATGTAAAGATATAGAATATTATCGTATATAGGTTTGTATTATATAGAAATGTGTAAGTGAATAATAATGAATGAATGTAATATGAGGATTTCGTAGCCAGTGACTTTATTCTCTGTGGCTCAGTTGTTAACAGTGACTGTATTTTCTGCCACACAGGAGGCAAGAGTGAAGAGGAGCTCCTGAAGGGCCTCCTCACTGACGACTACTGCCATGTGTGTGAGGCCGTGCTGCTCTTTGAGTCTCAGCGGCTGTCCCACTATGAGGTGCGTGCTGCTTTCCACTGCACTAGTCCTGGAACCGTGGTTCAGTCGTATTGACCTCACAAGATCAGAGCGTTTGTAATGATGTCTCCCGTATGTCCCCCCACTTGCAGGGGAAGAAACATGCTCAGAAAATCAAAGTGTACCTGCAGACCAAGAGAGGCGAGAAGACTTACAAAGAGCCCACGGGACCCCAGGTTAGCACTCAGAGATTTTACTCTGACTCATTAGGTACAATCTTAATCTGTAACGCTGAACAATGAGTGTAACAGAAGAACATACGTAAGCAGTCTAAGGGTCGTAGCTTTAGTGGCATGCTTCTCAATAGAAAATGATCACATAAGAGAGAGGTTATCTTCTTTATTCATTGTTTTCAGGTTACATGCTATGTCTGTCAGGAATCATATTTCTGTCACTTGACGAGCCAGTCTTGTGCCTGTTTTTTTGCAGCGGCCCATGAGTACTGATAAGGACCATTTCTGTGAGCTGTGTAACATGGTGTTTAGCTCCCACGTGGTGGCAAAATCTCACTATGAAGGCAAAGTCCATGCAAAAAATCTGCGTAAACAAGGCCTTCAGCCCCCAGGCAAGTGTGGGTTGTGTGATGGAAAAGTATGATAGTGATCCGAGATTCATTATTTACAGATTAACTGTAATTTATGTTGATTCAACTGCCTGCTCAAGTTCGGCTTAAGTTCAGAAGGTCAAACGTTTCTCGTTGCAGTTATCGACAGGTACACAGAGGTGCGGGATCCTGATGATGCTGACCAGAAATCAGCCCCAGAGGGTGTTACGGAGCATCATCTGAACTCAGCAGCCACCACGACTCCCCCCAGCACTGAGGTCGATCTGAAGGACCCTAACAAGTACTGTTCCATGTGTGTCGCTTCATTCAACAATCCCCAGATGGCTTTGCAGCACTACAACGGACGCAAGCACCAGAGGAATCAGGCCAGACAGGAGCTGCTCAAAGAGCTCGGAGACAAAGTCCAACAAGGTAACACAGCAAAGCCGTAATAATACAGAGGGCATCAGACCCCAGACCCCATCATGATATTGAGTGTGTTTTAAGAGGCAATAGTGATGTGAAGAAAAATATTTCTAGAGTAACATTTGTCCTCTGTTAGGCAGGCTATATGTCAATCAGTAGAGAAGATTTGGAGACCCCCAAATGCAAAAATAATGTATATTATTTTGACGTGAGTTAACTAGAATGAGAAAAAAGCAATGCAAGTGGTATATCTGAGTGCTTGTAATTCATTATTTGATCAATAATGCCGTCTTTCCCTCCTCATTTCCCACCTCTCCCTGTCTCTGTTGCCTACAGCCGAGTCGCTGATGTGTCAGATGTGTAGCGTGCAGTTTAACTCTGTGGAGATGTACCAGGCCCACATGCAAGGAACCAAACACCAGATTAAGTAAGATCAAGAAATTTCTGATAAACAATCCATGATGTCATCATTTATACTGCACTTTAAATGTATTCTCTGCTACACTGCACTTCAACTTCCCTTTCAAGACCTTTTTCAACAATAAAGCTCCATTAAGTGATTTTTTTTTATACTTACACTGAATCAGGTTAATATTATCACCTAACCTAGATTTTTTTTTAATAAAGAAGAAGCTTTTAGCTGCTTTTAGCTTATGTTTCGGAGTCCCATGGCTATCTTACACACTCAAAGGAGATGGGTAGTGTGCACAGCCAACCCCAGTTGGGTGCAGGACAAAAGAAGCATGAGACAGAAAACGAGAATAAAGGCCTTAACACACCGGCAGCGTTTTGTTTTTTCAAACGTCAATATACTGACTTAGGTACTTTCACGCAGAACGCAAATATTATGCGGCGAAAAAGCAGCGTCATTTTTTTCTAAACAAGGCCCATATTTCTAAGCTTTCGCACAGCAAATAAAGGCATCAACCAATCACGTTGTGTGGAACAAACATATTCAAAAAGTGTAGCCAAGTGTTATTATTATTTTTAGTTATGTAATTAATGTCATCTGAAGAAAAAAAAAATTCAAACCTTTTATAGAACAATTGTTGTTGGTATGAATAGTTTTCATGCAAAATATTCGCAGGCGATTTTCGTGTTGTTTATTCGTCACTTCTCCGGTGTGTAAAGGCCTTTAGTCCGCTCAGTGCATATTGCAAGCGTCATTCGATAATGATCGTTTGCTTTTTTGTTTTTTTGCAGTATTCAGTTTGCAAACTACCTCTGATGTTATCATACATACAGCCCCATTAGATAGTCATATTGCTCTGTGTCTGCTGGATGTGGATGTGGTTTGGTTTGGTTTGACGCGTTAAGTTAACTGTAGGCACTCGATAAGCTGAAATCTGTTTTTCTGCTTTGTGGTGGTAAAAAAACACTTAATGGGGCTTTAGTGTAACATCAACATTTATTACCCAGTTGAATAGTGACTTAATTCCTGTTTACATGTCCTTGACCAGGGAGAAGAAGGTGGTTGACCTGTGCAAATCACAACAAAAAGACTACAACACATTTGCAGATGAATTGGCAGATTACATTCAGGTTCAGAAGGCTCGAGGAATCACCTCTAAGGCCGGTCAAGTCCTCCCTCTGGGTGACACGCAAAAGGAGGGCGAGGAAGATAAAGAAGAGGAAGAGGAAGCATTTAACAACGTAGAATTGAACCCACGTATGCCCAACCTTCCTCCCACCGCTAACCCTCCTCATCACTCCCGCCCTGGTAGTTACTACCCAGTTGAGGGGTGGCGTCCTCCGTATCAGGGCCCCCCCTGGCCGCCCAATGACTGGGATTACAACTGCCCTCCTCCAGTCCTCCCAGGCTCAGACTCTGCACTGTTCACTGGTCAGCCCACAAAGAGGAGGAGGCGCAGAAAGCAGTCGAGCTCCTCCTCGTATACCACTTCATCTTACTCCTCCTCCTCCTATAGCAGCAGCACGAGTGACAATGATGACAGCGAATACCGGCTCAGAGAAAAGAGGAGGATTAGAAGATCCAGGAGGGAGAGAGAGAAGAGGACGAGAGATGAGGACCCAGACAAGGAGGAGAAGAGGAGGAAGCGACGGAGGATGGAAAGAGTTAATGACTCGGAGGAGAGGAGAAGAGGGGAGTCCGGAGAGTCGGAGGAAGAGAGGAGGAGAAAAAAGGGAAAAAGTCATGGCAAGCAGAGAAGACGAGAAAATAAATCCCGGGAGGACTTTGAGGTGGAACGAGGGGAAATAGTGATGGACAATTTAATGCCAGAAGACGTGATGGACAATAGAAAAGGGACTGAGGTGCATATTCAGGCTGAAATGAATGTCGAGCAGGGGGAGGGTGGACAGGACGAGGCAGCCAAACCTAAATACAGGAAAGAGAAGAAGAAAACAAAAGAGAAGGTTGACGCTAGGACGGAGGAGGAGAAGCTGTGGGACGACTCCATTCTGGGATGTTAAACTCTCAGTCTGTTGAACTGCTGACGTTTAATGAGCATGACATTGAAAATCTCACAAACTGTCTATATTAAAATAATCTTTATAGAAGCTAACAAGGCAGTTTTTACCATCTGCTCCACACAGTGTTGCTCCCCGTAGGTGTGCTAGCTGGCTAGCCATGTTTAGTCAACTTATGTTTGTAATTAATTGTTTCTCACACATACACACAACTATAATAGCTTTATTTTTCACTATGACACTTAATACTATCTTTGCTTGAATTCATTTGCACATGTTTACTAATTGTTGGCTGTAATATTTAAGATCTTTTTTTTTTTCTTCAAGAAGTCCTCGTGACCTCTTAATACATCGATATGTTTCTGTATCTGTATCTTCTGGCAGGGATCTGATAGATTGTGGTCCCTTTAGCAGCCTGCGGTTGGCGCTGTTGAGCTTCATGCAGAGCATCAGTAAAGCAAATAAAAGCCCAGATGTTAGAAGCTTAGTCATTTCATTTCCTTTGAAGCTCTGTGTGCTTTCACTCAGAGGCACATAGGCTGAAAGAAGACCATCAGAGTACATCTCTGATAGCCCAGACAGGTTCAGCGCATGTTGGATAAAACATTATGATAAAATTATAACAAGTTCTGTCTCTGTTGCACATCAAAACTATTTGTAAAAACAGCAGAGTGCCGAGACATTGCCTTCGTCTAGAGTGCGTGTGTTATGGATGTATTTGTGTTTGGGGTCAGACAGGTGCAACAGTTCAAATGAGGACAGCTCTTTACAAACTTAAAAACCCATGTTCAGATGCAGTCTGTGATGAACTGAAGAGTTTACGGTACTTAAAGATGACTGAAAAGAGGCAAAGTGAAGTTGTTGAAATTAACTCCAATTTCCAGCCGTCCTCTTGACGCATACGGATCCACTCAAAACAACATAGTTGTTCTAAACAAGTCCTGAAGAGTCTCAAATAGTCTAAATACCTACAGTAGGCTGGACAAGCCCAGGGGAGGATTTAGTGATTTGGGGGCTTTACTTTTTACCCCTGCTAACTGGGAATGTTGGTATTGGCAGTGGTAAAAGAAGAAGGTTCCTCAAAACCTAAGTAAACTTTTTGCATTCAGATGTTAACTTCAAGTGAAGAGTGAAAGAGAGGTATTATCCGTACAATATACTTTAATTTAGTTAACGCAGGATGGTTTAATGAATAGTAATGCATCATGTTTTAATTGTTATATTTTGTGAATCAAATCTGAATCTGCAGCGTAACCAGTAACATTTCTCTGTCAGGTATATGCAGTACTACAATGTTTTCCTCTAAAGTAGAAGTACACAGTAAGTAGTATACAGTTGAGTTGCTTATTATACCCCCGCGACAACGTAGTCGGGGGTATATAGTGCTCCGCGTGTCCGTCCGACCATTTCGTTTTTGGAGCAGAACTCGGAAACTATTTAACTTAGGAACTTCAAATTTGGTATGATGGTTGACAGTGTGGTTTAGTTGTGCCTTTTGGGGGTTAGAAGTCCAAAAAGGACCCTGGACTTGAGGAAGATGAGCTAATAACAAGCTAGATTGCTCAATAGACTAATTCCATTAGTCAAAAGGGGAAAACCTTTGCAGTGAGTGGGGTACAACAAGTTCAAATAGAAGCATAATTAAATATTTTTCATATCTAAACATCATAATAAATCTATAGGTGTTGGGTGCCCCCAGGCAGTTGCCTACCTTGCCTAACGGTAAAGTCTGCCCCTGGACAAGCCTCATCTGTTTAATCTTTTTGACACAGCATACTTACTGTATTCCTAAAAAACAACTTTGTTAACCTTACACAACTCTATTTTCTTTTAAGATCAACTGGATAATTTGTGGACCACATTACAAAACTTTATAGAGCTATGCAAATTTCTGTCTTAGGCAGCTTTATGAATTATGTCAATGTGCTAGTGCGGCTAGATCTCTATAAAAAAGGTTTTGGGTCGGCCCAATGAGAACAGGATGAAGTGGTGATCTAGTATTACTACTCTTGATGCAGGTGCCATAAAAACCTGTCAAAACCTGCTCAAACAGATGAGCAGATTAAACATCCTTACAGTATATGGACTAACTTTGACATTTGTGTGGTTCATTGCTGTTTATTTGATTGTATTAATGTAGGATCCTGAGAGCACATTAGGTGAACAGAGTATAACAGGATTCAAGCCAAAGTAGAGTTGTAGATCAAAATAATGCATGAAACAGTTTGCTAGTGTGTTTTAAATTTAAATAATTGTTGAATAGACTTAGTTGATAGCAAAAAGGAAAAAATAATGAGAATGAGAGAAGTGACAGAACAGTTGATAGTCTGCTACAGAAGTCCTGTAAGATGAAAAGCTTCTGAAGTGAGGTCTCAACTTTAAATAGTATCTGTTTAAAGTAATGAGAACCAAACAAACTCCTTAATCTGTGACACATACAATAATATGGACATGAAGTGTTCTGTCTGAAAGTACTGAACTTTTAGCAGAATTGTCTGATGAGAGCAGTAGAGAGAAGAAATGAAGGCAGCTTTTGACTTGAAGCGTCGGAGCAGACAGACCAACAAAGGCTTCAGAGCTCAGCGATGTGTAGAGAGCAGCTCTGAAGCCCCCTGAGATCTCCTGTTTTCAAAGAATCCTGTGGTCTCGTTCCTTGTCTCGCTCGAGTCCTCGACCCCCGTAGAGCTATAGGGTGCCCACATCCTCTCACTTTGAGACCCCCCATCAGACCGCTCTACGCCCTAACCTTTCACGTACACACTAAACAATCCACAGATAAAACAATCCACAGACAACACTCGCATGATTTAAGCTCTCATCGGGTTTATCAAGGAAATTCAGAGTTCTGGGGATAATCAGACATTTTAACAGTTTCTTCATTTTAGCCCCGAAATAAAATAGAAATGCCAATCAATGGGACATATTACTTTTAATGTGGAGTAAATAACTTAAAATTAGGTTTTTAAGTAAGATATCAACACAGAAACAAAACAACTGTCAGAAGCCAGTCTGAATCCTGATGTTTTTGCTCACAGGAAATACTTTTACATACGTTTACCTCATTATTTGACACTTTGGCCATGTTTAATATGAACATCCAACGTTGTAACATCATATATATATATGACAGAAAATAAGGAAAAGCATAATAGGGCCCTTTAAGTGCCTCCTTGACATGAATGCAGTGTATCTCTGTAAGTCGTTGCTCATAAATGGCATTATCACTCAGAGGGTTTGTAGGAAACCTAGGATTCATGGTTGATGGAAAGACCTTATCAAGATCTTATCAGCCTCAGTGTTTAAGAATATCCACACTAAACTATTCATTATGAAATTTAGTACCAAAACAACTAATCAACTAACGATTGATCAGTCAATTGTTAGAAAATTAATGACAACGATTGTGAGAATTATTTATTGTAGCCAAACATTCATCAGCTCCAGCTTTGGAAATGTAAATATTTGCTGTTTTTCTCTCTTTTATATCATCATAAATGAAGTGTCTTTGGGTATTAATTATTAAAATATTATTTGGGCAACAATCTGAAGATGTCACCTTAGGCACTTGGGAACTGCGATGGCCATTTTCTGACATTTTATATACTAAATGATTAAAAGGTAGGGTCGGTAATGCTGAGAAACTAGCAAGAGTACACTACATTTTATAAATAATCCAACCAAAAAACCCAGCCCAGTGTTGCCAACTCTTCTCCACTGAAAGTAGCTATCAGCACTAGCTCCAAAAGTCACTAAATCTAACGTTAAAGTCGTCAAGTCGGCAACACTGACAGTCCGTCGCTTCAGGCCTCCCTCCAAAACAGCTCCCCCAACATGATCATAAGTTAGTACTTAGGGCTCATTGCAGTCTCACACAGCCGTAGATACTGGATTTTTTGTGTCAGAGCTTTTGATTTATTGATTGCTGTCGATATGTAAAAAGAATTTCAACAAATATAACAAAAATGTTTTTAAACCACCCCTAGCTTTAATCCATAAATAGACAACTTATTCAGTGCTGAAAATAATTGGTACATGTAGTTGTAGCACTAATTGACTCACTCCAAAAGTCAGGTATTTATAAAAGTGAACCTTAGCAGTCTTATTTCATGAGTCGTGTCTGTAACTGGAGGATGAATTTTAACTTACATGCACACATACATACATCGGTTCGTCGCTGCTGCATGAACAGCAGGACAGAATGAAGACAGTTTGCTAATATTTAAAGCTGAAGTCTTCAATTGATTTGTGCACAAAGGATTTTTTCCGGCTTTTTGCCTTTATTTGATAGTGACAGTGATAGTGGGAGAGAGAGAGGAGAGATGACATGCAGCAAAGGGCCGTGGGTTGGATTCAACGTCTATGTCAAGAAATTTAGATAGTAAATGTCTCCATTTGATCTTTAAGTTTTCATTTACAATTCACATACAATACAGAAATGAGTTGGGGACAAGTCATTGTCAGAGGGGAGTTTCTTTAAAATTCAAGTTGAACTGAGAAATGTTATACAAAATATCAAAACATATTCAGTTTGTTAAACTAATTCAAATTTCACTGTTAAACTATTTTACTACATTTTTCCTGAATTAACTGAAACAAATTTACCTTTTCACAGAAGATAAGTGAGAATATTCTGAATGAATATGATTTGTTGTGCAAAAATGCTTTGCATCAGTTTGTCGTGCACAAATCCCACATGTTTTGTCTTGTTAAACTTTATACCCTGTACTTTACGCAAAGTTAAAGAAGTTATAAGAAAGAACTGAAGAAGCTGTAGACATGCACACACCAGTGAATATTTAGCAATAATCTACAGAATAGTGGATCAGCAATGTTTCGGCTCCGTACTTTGGTATCCCGTCGCCGTGCTCTGCAGTGAGACATGAAGCTATGTAGGACTCTGCTGAGCTCTTTAGGTCATGCACCTGGGAAGAGACCACAGCGCTGCAAACTGCTGCTCTGGGAATAAAAAACCTCTTTATATTGCTTGATATGTGGTATCATGTCAAATGTTTTCAGCTGTTTGTCATGATCACTGCACTTTATGTGTGTCATGTATGTTGAACTGCAACCCACATCTCTGAGGTGAAAACATAATTGTTATTTTATTTGTATGCTTTTATCATTTTTTTGCAAGTTGTCTTATGTTTTATGCACTTTTCAAATTAAGTAGTTTTTTTTTTCCAGCAGTGTGTGTGTGTGTGTGTGTGTGTGTGTGTGTGTGTGTGTGTGTGTGTGTGTGTGTGTGTGTGTGTGTGTGTGTGTGTGTGTGTGTGTGTGTGTGTGTGTGTGTGTGTGGCCCACTCTGATAGGCCCTGCGTGTGTCACACTGGGGTGTTACCTTGACGACTGAGGGCCCTGACAGCTCAGTTCCTCCCATCATCTCTGACAGATAGATAGCAGGAACAGAAAGTATCAGCACCGTCCCTCAGCTACTACTCAACATACAACTGCCGCGTACACACACACACATACACACAGACTAACGACCGGCCAAAATGATCCTGCTGCCGCTGGCATGGACACTGTGGACAGTATCGCTGTGGACATCAGGTAAGACCACTAAGTTTTTCTCTTAAGCTTTAGGCGTCCTCGACATCATAACTCAGTCAGAGGCCTGTAGCGAAGGAAGTGTTGTTGTCTGCTCAAACTGAAGCTTGCCTGGTGTTTAACTTAAATAATGTCTACATTCATCAAATACAGTTCTAACCATAGTATGTTCTAAGAGGAGACATTTTTCTTTAATAGTCCAACAGGTGACACAGAAGGTTTAAACAGACAACGCCGTACTGTAAGGGTCAAACTGCCACAGACGTTAATATAATTTTCTATCAGAATTATACATTTATACTGATGTATTATTGATACTGTTGTGCAATTTCATCAATGTAATGTGTACAATCTGGATTAAAGGTATAGTGATGATAAATTATGAGGGTATCAATACACTACCTGTTTGCGCTCTGCGGTGCGTCTATATCAGTTTTATATTTACATTTATTTTTATTTATTATAGTTCTATCAAGGCATTGAAATGAATTGTATTTGTACTGTATAGCGAACCTCACTGGATAAAGATTAAATGAATCTTGAACGTCACGCAATGTGTGCATTTCATACATGTTGGGCAACATGATCATCCAAAAGACGCCTTAACCTTCCGCTCACTGGAGGCCTTTGAATTTCTGCTCATCTTTAGATATTTCATAAGACTAGTGATTGCAACAGGTATATGCCTACATACCTGACTCGAAAACGTGTAACAAATGATGAAATAGCTCCTCCAATGAAGGCCTCCCTTAAGGCTTAAACATTGCATAAATGCCAAATCAGTCTCCTCATATATAGCAATTTCAAAATGTCACCTTCACAGAGTTTGAAATACGTACGAGAGGTTTCTTCATAGTTCGCCTTCATTTCCATTCTTGCAACACTTTTGGTGATAGTGTTTCTATACCATACTGCCAGGTATTTTGTACTTTCTTCGGCCTTGCTCGGAGCTCGAGTACTTGTATGCGCTTTTACTGCACATGCACTATTGCTCAAGGCTTTTCCTCAAACCTTTCGGATGATGATGATGATGATACTTTATTGTCAGATCAAGTCTTGCATCTCAGCAGCTCCCTTTGCAACATCAACACAGACAAAAAAAAATTAAGACATATATTTAACATATTTACAATCACCGCAGACAATATATTCAAGACCCGTCAACGTACATTTGATCCGTGATTAAACTCCGTATTTAATTTTAGGATTGACTGGTGCACAAAAGAGTGATTCAGTCTAACTTTATTGAAACGTGGAACCCTGTATCTCCGAATTAATGGCAACAAATTGTATACACTCTTCACAACATGGTTGGGGTCAGAGACGATGTTGTTAGCCAGTAGTATAGCCTTAGTATGTTATTATGGTAGGCTGATTCATAGAAGTGGTTCTAAACACGAATATACAACATAATACGCAGCTCTTAGGAGTTTAGGTGTTTGACCTTGACTTTGTTGTAATGTTTTAGAGCCCCGACTGTTACCGATATATGACCCTAAACTCCCATACTGGTCTGCAGATTTGTTTAATGTGCAATGTGCACAAGTGTGTGTTGAAATCTCAAACATCCCTCTATTTCCACTCCTAGGTTCGAGCCAGATCCTGCAGCAAGAACCCTTCAAAGTTCTTTATCCTGCGATCCTCAGTACAGAGTCCTTTGAGTGTGACTGCGCCAACATCTCCTGTGACTGGGTCTACTGGTTCCGCAGTAATACCAACCACCTCAAAGTACAGTTCCTGGGCAAAAGCAACAACGCTGACCGTGATAGCTATGGGGAAGATGTGGACAAAAAACGCATCAAAATAAGCAAGAGGGGCAGTTTGTCCTTTACGCTACGCATCACCAATGTGACCAAAGAGGACACAGGGATTTATTCTTGTGTTCTCACGGACAGGAAAAAGACAGAAATGTGGAAGCCGGGGGTTCTTCTTCTGCCGGGAGGTTTGTATGCTGAAATCTCGAGCGCTTCATTTACAGCAGTTAAATATCAAGTGAAATATCAAGCGGCTATAAGAGTTTTAGTACATGTGTGTGAATTCAGGTGGCAGATGGCGTAAATACATGTGTATTATGACATCTAACACAACATATTCAAATTAATTGTACAATGAAGATTGTGACTTTTACTAATCATATGACGCTACGTAACATGCTGAATTCATCCAGGGAAGTTTGTCTCCCGTCCCGCCGTACTATCCTTTAAAAAAAGTAATAGTTTAAAATATCGTGTTTTTATACTTTTTCTCCAGAGTTATTAGTTCCGACTAGGGCTGTCAATCGATTAAACGATTTAAATCCCGATTAATCGCATGATTAGCCATAGTTAATCGTGATTAATGGCACATTTCTTTATCTGTTCAAAATGTACCTTAAAGGGAGATTTGTCAAGTATTTAATACTCTTATCAACATGTAGTGGGCAAATATGCTGCTTTATGCAAATGTATGTATATATTTATAATTGGAAATCAATTACCAACACAAAACAATGACAAATATTGTCCAGAAACCCTCACAGGTACTGCATTTGGCAAAAAAAATATGCTCAAATCATAACATGGCAAACTGCAGCCCAACAGGCAACAACAGCTGTCAGTGTGTCAGTGTGCTGACTTGACTATGACTTGCCCCAAACTGCATGTGATTATCATAAAGTGGGCATGTCTGTAAAGGGGAGACTCGTGGCTACCCATAGATCCCATTTTCATTCACATATCTTGAGATCAGAGGCCAAGGAAAATGGCCATGACAGTTTTTCCTCACCAAAATTTTGTGTAAGTTTGGAGCGTTATTTAACCTCCTTCTTGACAAGCTAGTATAACATGGTTCCAATAGATTCCTTAGGTTTTCTCGTTTCATATGATGACAGTATCTTCTACTAGCTTTAAAACTGAGCCCACTACGACCCTAGTTCTGACCAAAATCTTGGCGCTTCTTATAGTTTGTCTTGCTTACCTGGGTGCGGCGGGTCTAATACAACCGCATAGACTAGTGGACGCTCTAAACAACTTCAGTAGCACTCAACACAGTGACTGCTGTTGTTTCTTTTGTTGAGAGATACATACATGTTTACAGGCATGTATGAGAAATATTATAATGTTTTGATGTTAATTTGGATTGTGGTTGAGCACTTCTTTTTGACTGGCTGGTGCCGCCTGTCAACATGAACACAGACTTAACGTAGAGTGAAATAAATAGTTAAAAAAAAGTCTCAAGATCATGCAGTAAATTGAACTTACAATAGATGTATCATACCTAGTTAGATGAGTGTATAGAGTTTAATCACCAATATCAGAATGCCTTTGCCAAAGAAAAACTGCCTACTGGCCTAACAGGACTGTACTGGAGAGTCACGCGCAGACAAACAACATACATGATGTATTTGTAGAGAGAACTGGATCATTTTTAATGATGGAAAAATATGGACAGGCCATGAATTACTGGTTTCTCCTTTAATCTCTCCCTAACAGATTATATAGATTTTCTCTATGCTGCTGTTTATTATCACTTGTTGTTTATGGTTGTTTGGTCTTTATCTGACAGGGTCTCCTCCAACATTACCTCCTCCAACATTACCACCAGTCAAGTCAGTGTGTCGCTGCCCTAAGAAGAAACCTCCTCCACAGGGTAAGTTAAGGATTTTTCATTAAAGAAAAAAGAGCACTTGTATGCACATGTTTGTAGCGGTGCTTAATATGTATGATATGAAATTTGACTTTATATGTGTCTTATGATGTATAAGCACTTTCGTATGTGAGTGTATGAATTGCAACGATATAAATCTTGTGCACTGTGCCAGATTGCGATGCTGTAAATACAATAGAAGAGGTCATTTTGTGCAGACAGGTTGTTACCATTTAAGGATTTGCAACAAGCTATAATACATTTAGATAAAGCCATGTTTAATATATGTTAGCTCCAGATGGCTGCGGATCGCTGGTTTTGTGGCCGCTGGTTGGACTTATTTCGGCCCTGGGTCTGGCGCTCATCTGCACACTGTACTACTTCAGCCGTGAGTAGTCCTCCAGCGATTCAGCACATTATGCTCACGAATGGTTGTCAAACTAGTCGAACAGCTTTGAAATGTAAGTTTAAAAATTATTTTGTTGCATCTCTGAAGTGTTTTCTTTTGTTTGTACATGTTCTTGCTTATAGAGCTACCCAAAAAATGTCGGCACCACTTTGTGAAGTAAGTAGATCACAAAAAATGGTGAAAATATCTGTTATTTTTCCTGCGTAATCCAAAAATGTATGAATTTCTTGATTCTGTCCGATACTTTAATCTCTTTCTTTTGTTTTTCATCATTAAGGAAGAGGTAGATGACCTAAAGCACTGCATCTACATCTTATATCTGACTCAAAGTATGTACCTTATGTTTGTAATTTTATATGTATTGTATGTGTGATATTTCTCACCTTTTCAGGTGTAAGTAAAACTGCTACATCATGGGCTAAAATCAGAAGTTGTTTATGCATTATGAATATTAAAAATCTTTCATACACACTAACAGTTGCCTTTGAGAGACGACATCGAGCGAAGCAGGAAGGACATGAAGATCCCTGAAGATCACCTCTGCTAACAACATGTCGTGTTCATTAACAGCCAGCGTTTCAAGAGCTGCAACCATGTGTAACATATTGTAATATATTGATTGTTTTTTGTTTCATATATTACAAGAAAGCTTCAGAGCGCCACCACATTTAATTTCAAGCTCTGTGCTGCAACTTTTCATCTATAAAGTTTTGGATTTGTCAATATGCAGATGACAACATCATTTATCCAGGTGTTTTTTTTCTTCATTTCAGCAGGTTTGTAATATGTAGCACTGGGTTTTAGATTATTATTAAATCAGAACGAAATAGGGCAGTGCTTTTTCTCAAAGCCCAAACCTAAACTGTTTATTATATAGGCCATTAAACTGGCAAATTTGCTCATTTGCTTTGTACTATCTTTGATATTTATTTGTTTTGTTTGTCTTTCATAGTATTTTCAAACATTTTGTTTAAAACAGCTCTGTCAAGTTGTTTATTTTCAGTCAACATAATTTTGTTAAATCAATAAAGTCGTATATGTCCAATCATTTACAGTGGTGACTGTCTTCCGTTTATAGGTCATAAACGTTTTTATATTATCTGTTATTAAATACGTCTACACACAAATTTTATAGACAGTAGGCATACATATAAGTGCCAAAAGCGGAGTTACCCACAGATTAATGACACCTTGTTCGAGGGCACTTTTGCAACAGCAGGAATGATACAGGTATAACCTCGAGGTAAAACGCTGTGTGTGTCTCAAGTGATAGTTATGACTAAGAAATCCTATGTTTCAACAATTTCTGTGCACGTGTATGGAAAAGAAGAGAAAGAGGTTTGGAAGTGGGTGTTGTACATCCATCGTCAATATTGTGTTTGACGGAAGTTGAGTAGGTGAGTGTCGGAGTTTGGTTTCTTCCGTCACCTTTGATGTGTAAACTTGCATCACATTCAGTTTCTGTTGAACTGCCTCCAGGATGTGCCAACAAGCTTTATTGTTATAATATTAAATGCTACAAAGTTGTTTTATAGCAAAGTGTGTATCTCTTGCCGTCTCTCTCTCTCGCACACACACACACACACACACACGCACACACACACGCACTACTACTATGTACACCTGTGTGATTGAGGAGTGTGAAGAAACGACTGAGTTGGTGGTTGTTCGGGTCTCGGGGAGTGTGTGTCTTTCCTGTGTGCTGGAGAGAGAGGAGAGACAGAGCCGTCTTCACCGAGATGCTATCGCTTCGCTCAGCTTTGAGCTCTTCATCTAGTCTCTGAAACAAAAAGACCGCAAAAAATACCACAGACCGAACCACAGAGGCACAGAGAGAGACAGGGAGAAAGACAGAAAGAGCGTTACAATTCTGAAATGAGTACAGTAAGAAAAAAACCAAAAGAAAACTTCAAGACACTTCTTGTTGCATTGTGTTTTATTGGATATAATATATTCTAAAATTCTATTACCAAATAAATTTAAATACAGTGTATGTGATTATTAACCATGCATGTGTGTGTGTGTGTGTGTGTGTGTGTGTGTGTGTGTGTGTGTGTGTGTGTGTGTGTGTGTGTGTGTGTGTTTGTGTGTGTAGGTGGGGCAGGGGTGTTTAATTATTAATTTATAAATCATAAATTATTATTGTAGTAAATTCTAGGGACATTAAAGAATCACAGATGAATTCCTGTAAATACAGGTAACACAGTTTAAGTTAAATTAAACTCAAACAAACGCTTCATCAACACTTTTCATTTAAAATAGTTGCCTATATGTTGACATTTGCAGCATATAGACATAATACAATCAAAGCAAAGTAGAATAAGATTTCATTCAGTTGCCAGCTACATTTATTGTGTGAACAAAATGATTGAAACACTTCTCAGTATAACAAGCAATACAATTCAACAGCACAAAAGACAGCCTCCAAAAAGACGATAAAGTTGCATCAACACTTCTCTAGATATGTATTATTATCATTTGTGTGTCGACTCTTGGGGAAATGATTTATTCACAATGCAGGGAGCAGTAGATTTATAAAATGTTTAATACACAGTTTTCTGTTGACAAATACAGGTGTGTATATTTAAAACACTGTAAAAATTAAATACATGTAGAGACGCAAATTGTACACAATATTTTTTGTAAACCATTTATGTGTGTTGTATCCTGCAACTTCTTCTGATAAATATATCAACATGTTCTCATCCCAACTTGTCATATACGGCCGCTTTGTCCAGCCCCTTGAGTCACTTTATTTTTGTCATAATTACCCTAAGCGTCACTTTAGGTTTAGACAACAAAACCACTTAGTTGGTTTAGGAAACAATTGCATGGTTGGGCATAAAGCTACTGTACATCTGACCGGCACATACGGGCAAAAAAGTCAAGGCCACGCCCCCTTTTGGGGGATAGAAAACACAGGATTGTTTTCTCCCAAAAGGGGGTCATGCAAGCCTACTCCAGTTGATGAATTGCCGGTCTGATGTATGTTTGTAAAGTGAAAATGAAACTGACGTTGTGAACACGGGACATGAACAACAGTCTCCTGGATGAAAGCCTTCTGTTGTTGGACTGACCAATCATCCTCCCCTTCCGCCCACCTAAGTGCTAAAGGGTGCCTTGTTCGACGGGATCACACGCCAACGTCCTTGACAAAGTCTCGGTGTTTGATGCCCTGGGAGTGAGAACGGGCTGAATATAACCGCGGTCTCTATCCCCCAGGTGAGTAGCACAACGATACAGGTGAGTGGTACAATGGGTTCCGGAGAACCAGTGAATTTACATAATTGTCGATACCAATCGGTAACACTGTAAAAAAAAAATAAAAAAAAAATAAAAAATCCCATGTAATTCAACACGCACTCCTTTATTAAAACATTTATAAAAACAGAGGCATGTAGCCTTTAAGTAATAAATAAAAAAGAAACGTCTATTAACATTGCAAAACATAACAGTGGCATGTAGCTTTCAAGTATTTAAAACAAACAATATTGTCTGGATGTCTGTCTTTGAGGTGCTTTGCTTAGTTGGAAGCATTTCCTCCTTTGGAAAGAAAAGTACAATGGCACCGTTACTGCACCGCATACTGGTTGTTGCGAATTTATTGTAACGTTGCGTGTGGCTAACTAGTAGAAGAAGGGAAACTGGAAACGGTTCCAAAACAATATCGTTTTGCACTCAACAGAGCCGGATTTATTTCCTGCCGCAGCTCACAAACTAACCGGAGTTCAAGGTGTGTCGGAAAATAATAACAACTGGCCGGTCGGTTGCTTAGCTTTCTTGCTCTCGTTCATTGTACGTAGCTTGGCTAACTAGCCAGCTGCCATCTTTCACATCTCGTGTTGTTGTTTTCTTCCGTGCTGTTACGGCGTTCTTCCTCTTCCTTCATTTCACGACAGATGAGAACACTTGTAAGCGTATCCTGCCCACATTAGATCCGGAAGAATTGCATCTCCAGTACCTCCGCTCTGGTACCAAATGACCATTACAGGCATCGTTCGGTACCTTCGGTACCAAAGAAAACGAGTACTGTCACATTTTTTTAATTTTGGTACCGAGTTGGTACCGAAGTATCGGTTCTTGTGACATCCCTAGTTATAGCTGTAGTGGTTTTGATGCAGAAAATAAATTGACAACAAGGGGCGTGATGCCAAGGCAAGGGCCGTGACGCCGAGGCAAAGGGGGGTGACGCCAAGGGAAGGGTCATGAGATACCAAGGGGGCGTGACAAAGCAGCAGTATGTGATGTGTTCGGAATTCAATGGAGAACTTGGCTACACCGGTGGAGCTCTGACGTAACCCAATAAAACATTTAGCCACTTCCTCGCCGCTTATGTCGTGGTCAAAAACTCTTCATTTTGGCCACAAAGAGAGCAGCATCAGAACAGACAGGGGTCTGCTTCTCTCACAAAGCTGTAGCCAATGAAAGAGTATTATCTGAGAGAAGGGATATTATGTATACTACCCGGACTCGTTCTGTGTTCAACATGGATGGTTGTAACTCAAACACCAGACTACATTTGATGATTAACCCTTTATATTTCCCTGGATGCCCATCATAATGGGCAGGTGTTGGCATTTTGGGTTCACGGACTGCAATAGGGCCATGAGGCGGAACTGGGAGTGCATGGTGGACTACAAGTTTTGGTGCTTTGACTTTGGGTGGAGTCACAGGAGTCAATTTTCTGTAAACGGGTAAGTATTTCTCTGAACATGTGGTCATGAGAAGCCTGTTTTTTTCAACGAAGCATTTGCTCATGGGAGCCGAACACCTCCTGCGCAGTGATAGATATTTGAGTTTATTGAGCTCTGAAGCTTCTGAACCGTCGATGTTGGACGGGTCTAGTGGCCGACTCATTCTGTCAGGGTAACAGGGAGTGGGACGCAATTGCGGACCAGGGGAATGTTAAAGTTAGGGGAGAGGGGAAACACCAAATAAAAATTTGCCTAAGAAGAAAGGCTCCCTCCCTCACTAAGATATTTAGATTGCCAGGTCTAAAGCCAGGCCTCACAGACCTCCTCTAACAGACTCAGCTCGAAGAGCAAACAGAAAATGGTGGGCATATCATGCAGATAGCTTCACGTGGTAACTTCTGCCGATACACACACCGCTACACAGCGAGAAGAAGCACCAGAATGAAGCTCTCACAATGAGACAGTGAGTCACCATCTGAACTCTGGAAACCAGGAGTAGATAAAGGCTTCACACACCTGATCCTCATCAGGAACAATCAGTGCTCCCACAGCTGCTCCTCCTCACACATAATTAACACAACCTGCCCGCTGAGTGGCAACTAGTGCCTCTTACAATATACCACACATTGTATTTTATTGTTACTACCTACAGTGTGTTAAGTGTCAGTATAGTCAAATTAAATTATCTGTTACATTTTTTTACAATTTATTATTTTTTTTTCTTTATAGAGTAAACACATACGTTTATATTAGTGTTTAAATATTTGTTTTAATGTTTTAATATTTTTTAAGTATTTTTATTTTATTTTATTTTTTACTTCTATTCTATTTTAGTTTATAAACCCCTTACTATTTATTTTTTTAACTTTCTCTATTTATCAGTATTTATTTCTGTACTTGTGTTGCTACAACAAACAAATTCCCCCTTGGATATCAATGAAGGCGTATCTTATCTCTTAAAAGTTTAAAATGTAATAAATACACTCTACACTAATAAATTGCACATGAACGGTGTTTTGTAACTTTAACTTCTGTCCCCATTTTAGTTGAACAAGAAGCATAAAAAGACAGGGGAGCACAATATGTGGCAGATAAGAAAATGCATGTACCCAAATTTCATTTTAAGCATTTTGGATTTTAATTTCTGTTATATATTATACTTGTGAATTTAGCACATGAAACACCATTTCACATAATAAATTCCCATTTAGGCACATGTGATGAAAGATAGTTTACGTGTGAAATGTAGGATTTAACATTGAAAAATTCTCCTCTGCTTTTCCGCAAGAGTTTATACATGTTCATGATTATAAATATTATATATTAAAGACATTATTTTTTACAATATTCTGTATCAGTTCTGTAAATGCAACAGTTTTACATGTAAATCCATTATATTTAAATGGTGAAACAAGAATACAAACCAGCATATTAAGTAAAAAAATTTCTTAATTCAAATATTTAAATGTCAACTAACAATGTCAAATCTCACAAATACCATGATGCTTGGCTATTTGTGGTGATATCCAACGACATATTGTGTAATATTTCAGCTCATGCTTTACAGCATCAACTGTCGTATATTTTAAAGGTTAAATTTGTCACACGTTTTATAATTTAACAATCAATGTCACAAACTGGATGAGTTCCCTATTCACAATAGTGTTGGCAAAAATATTGAAGTATTAATCGATATCAATACTGAATATTTGAAAAGGTTTCAATGATCATTTTACATAGTATTGATACACGGGTACCAGCTGCGCTTTCTGTTCTCTCTTCTCTCCGACAACGAGTTGACACACACACACACGCACACGCACACACACACACACACACACACACACACACACACACACACCACATTTAATTTAATAAAAATCTAAAATGTTCTGCCTTCAATGTTGTGTCAAATGTTATTGAATATTGATATTTGTATAGGTATTGTATTAGAGATAGAAATTCCAGTAATGTGACAACACTAATATGCAACATATTAACATATGATGGAGCAGTGAATTATTTTTTTCTGAAAACAAATTAAACACAACACATTAATCATCAGATTTCAGCTTTCTTAGCAAAAAGGTAAATTTAAATATGGAAATTATTTTCCAAAACCTGCGTATACAATCCTAACAGGAAGTCTTAGTAACAGAGGAAATTATGATCAAACATGTATTCATTTTCAATTCCTCCATTTTTTCCGAGCTCTCCGTGTCTACTTACTCCTCTTGGTTGCTCTTGGTTTCCTTTTCACAACTTCATATCCCATAATACACGGACAGGTGAGCCAAAGCGATAAATAACTGGTGAACAAGCTAACTGGTATTGATGTTGATTTACTAATATTGAGGGTGCTGCTATTTTCAGATTGTAAAGACGTGTCTTCTGACTGCATTTGAATGTCAAGCTATGCAATGTTACAGTACGCGGTACTCTCTTTCTCACTGGCTTCCCCTGGTCACCCACTACATACGCACACACACACACACTCACACACAGATGTCAGTTTCAGGTTGGAGACCCCCTGTGTGACTAAGATAGGGAAGCCCATGCAGGTGTGTTTGTGAGTGACTCAAACCTAAAACAGAAGAATGGAAAGGTGAAGTGGGCTTACTGAGAGCGTTTTGACTGGGTCTTCCCTTCTAACACAAAGCATCAACAGAATCCCCTGCTTACTGAAAACGCTGTGAAACCTCGACCTGTTTCCATCACGGTTTCATTTGAAATAAACATCAAAGTAGTTTATGACACACAAAAGATAAGTTAATAATCTGCATTTTGAGGGAAATCACGTGGTAAAGAACATGCTCTACAGCACAGGTAAATGAGCAGGCCAGTCGCATAGCAGTTTGAGAAATAGTCACGAAATTGAATGTATTGATTCACGTACATTGACACGAATTTCACATTTATTTTGTGATGGTCAGCACGAAATCAATTCAATTCGTAATTGTGAACTGGGAAGTATAGAGAGCAGCGAAGGCTGCGTAGGGAGGAGGTTGGCGTGGATGGGTGGGTCAAAAAACACTGGACTTTGGTCCAGGAGACCGGCGTTCGTACCCAGTGTTGATTTATTTGTCACGTAACTTCCATACTTAAGTTACAGCACTTCCGAAGTAATTTTAACCCAAACCGCGATCTTATCCTAAACCTTACTAAGTAGTTTTAATTTGAATAGACTGGGGTGAACATTGCGTCACGTGTTGCGTGACATTAGTAGGGAAACGCACAAAAAATACATTGTTGAAAGTAGTTCTGAGCGTCATGAAAAAAAGGGAAATTCATGTGTACACGAATCAAATAGATTAAATGTCGTGATTATTTCACAAGCTGCTGTGAGACTGTGTTGAAATGACACACAATGTATTATCTCTCTCTCTGTTTGTGTCTCTCTGTCTCTCTCCTCCCACCCATGGAACAGATAAATCGCCCACAAAAACAGCAAAATGTCAGCACTTGTTGCCCATTACTAAATCGGTGCATTTACTTTCCATCACTGAACAGGAAATAGGACGGGCCCCGGTTTGTGCCATAGCCGCTTTAAGCTCTCTCAGTTCATCTGAAGGGAGTTTCACTTCCCTACAACTGTTAGACGAGCTTTCACATGAAGTGACAGATGACACAGTGTTTAATCGTTGCTAATGTAGAAGCTACGTCCTTTGTTGTTAATGGAAAATGCTGTTTTGCAACCTGGGACCTATTTTCATCCCTACTGGTTGGGCTATGTTTTTGCTTACCAGTTCAATACAGCTTTACCTGGGCAAAGTTGAACCAGATAGTAGCTCTCCAAACTGTTAAAGGGATACTCCAGCAATTTAGGAGGCGTTGGCTGGGACACTTTTATATCAACCTTCCATTGCTCACAGAGTACTTGAACAGTAATGAAAATGGTTTGATGCCTGAACAGATACAGGTGTCTGCTTACAATTTATGAAGTTTTTTAAAGCCCAATCCAAATGTGAAAGGCACAATTTTGTTAAATGTACAAGGAGTGTATTCTCCCAAAATTCTGCCTCCCTGGGACGGTTGGGAGACCTTCTTCTGGGTTAGGGGTCAGCAACCTGCGGCTCCGGAGCCACATGCGGCTCTTTAGCTCCTCTCCAGTGGCTCCCTGTGCATTTTTAAAAATAGAAATGAATAAATGTTTTTTTGTTTACATTTTCATTTTTATTTATCATCGTTTTAGGTCTATGATACGACGGTACGACGGAGTATTACGGGAAAAAAAGTATTAGAAAAAAAAAAATCGGAGATTTCAAGAATAAAGACATAATATTACAAGAATAAATTCATAGGTTTACGAGAAAAAAAGTCGTAGTATAATGAGAATAAAGTTATGTTACAACTTTTTTCTCGTAATATTACGACTTTATTCTGGAAATCTGGATTTATTTCCTTCAATGTGGCCCTAATACTCCGTAGTACATTTGCACTCTGGCCCTCATTGCATTAGACTTTTATACTATATACTTAGACTATAAACTGTGTTACCTTCATCACAATGCTCAAATGTTTTGCGGCTCCAGACAGATTTTTTTAAAAAAAATTTTGCCTAAAATGGCTCTTTTGATAGTAAAGGTTGCTGACCCCTGTTCTGGGCTAAAAAAAAAATCAAACTGGGGAAATTGCTGTCTAAATTCAATTACTTTATATTTACAATGTCACTTGTTCATACGGGTCTTTGAGAAAAATAAAACATTTCAAAATTCTTATATTTTCATAAATTACTGAGATATGGATTTTGGCAAAAAAAAAAAAAAAAAAAGGTTTCTGACTGGCTGCATCTTGAGAAAACATTCACTCTGCAGACACGCTTTGGATGCATGTGCCACCACCAAAACTTCAGACAGCTAACACTTGCATCAACTGATAGGCCAGAAAATAAGCTTTCCAACTAATATGCTTTTTGTATGTAGCGTAACTAAAAACTGTATGGTAGAAGAAAAATAACAAAAGAGACACAAATATACTTACATGCTGTGTATTTCAAACTATGAATAGCATGTGAGGAATAATCAGAAGGTCTCCACTCTGAGGTTGAAAGTGAAGAGGGTGTGGCTGAGTATGAGCATGGTGAATGATATGAATGAAATGATCATAGTTGCCTTCTAACTTGCTAAAAAGGCTCTGTGCCAACCGACCCCGCTCTCCCCTACTCCACTTCCATTAAGTTTGGGGACTTATAAGAGACAGATTTTCCAAAATAATGGTTAAAATTGAAGCAGCAGTCATCTGAATTTTAGTCACAGGTATAGGTCAAGCTGCCAAAAAACTGAATCCTGCTTTTCCCACAATCAGTAGCATCTTTTGTTAGACCCTCCATGTCTTGTACGTGCCCATGTCAACAGTTTAAAACACAGGATTTCTAAAAAAAAAAAGAGTTGTAGTCTCCAAGTCCACGCCAAAAGGATTTAATTTGAAACAACCCTGATGATGTCATCAGGGTTGTTTCAAGTGAAATCTATTTGAGGGCCATTTATTGCACATCTCCCACTCAGCTGTCAAACGAACGTAAAACACCTCCTGTGACATCACTAATTGGAGGCGTGGCCAGTAATGCAACACACACTGACTGAAGCTTCAGCCCAACAGAGCAGAGCAGCAGATTTGTGACTCCAGAGCTATAAATCATGCTGTCGCTGCCATCTAGGGGTTAAAATGTTCACCTTGCTGCAGTGATTAACACTGCATGATAACGCAGTGTGGTTAGCCGTGCAACACGGATGAAATCTTATAAAATTTAATTCGCCATTGTCATACTTTGTCATGAAAAAAATATTTGTGGTGATGCTACAATTTGACAAGTTTATTTCAATGATGCGTATCGGAGTGATATAAGTGATAAAAAGTCCAACATGAATAAAGGTTCAAAATTAATATATTATCAGTTAATGCTAAAATAGAATAAAATAAAATAAATAAAATAGAATATTATGTTGATTAGGATCACTTGTGAAAGCCAACAAAGGACAAAAGGAGTGCGGTTAGAAACCACTTACAACTGTCAGTGTAAGCTACCACTGGTGTAGACCATGTGTATTCATGAAACTCTGCATTTGGTCTTCTGAAATAGGAAACCACACAACAGGAAGGGACCTCACAGCAAATCTAACGTCTTTCTGCAGACAGAATATGAGATCAGTTCACATCAGGATATATTGCATTGTGTACCTTCTATCTTCCTTTTCTTGTAGTACTTTTGTGTAATATTGCTTAAAGGACCAGTGTGTAACATTTAGGGGGATCTATTAGCAGAAATGGAATATAAATATAAATTAGTATGTATGAAAATATGAATTGTGTTTTCATTATCTTAGAATGAGCCGTTTATGTGAGCGTGTCCTCTCTCCACGGAGTCCGCCGGGTTGCACCGCCATGTTTCTACGGTAGCCCAGAACGGACAAACCAAACTCTGTTAACTTTTCCTGCTTGGTCTGGAGTCGATAACGTTACTCGCTGACGTCACCGCCGCCTCTCTCTCTCTCTTGCTTCACCACTCACCTCCCACCTCTGCTCCAAATGACCTACGCTACTCTCCCAACAACACAACATTCCTAGTTCTTCTACACGCCTGGCACACGGGAGAGGCCTCGTTCGGCTGTAATCTGCAACATCGCCTCTAGATACTGCCAGATCCTACACCTTGTTCCTTTAAGGGGTTCGAGTCTTATCAGACCCCTCTGCCACCGGAGTGCTTACGTTGCACGGCAGCTGGAGTCTCACAATATCCCAAGATCATGTGGTAATCACAGGATCACATATCAAAGGTTATTTATGTCTCGTAATGACTTGATTTCATTAATGAGGGTTATATTTAATATATTATATCCCACCCCAGTCCCTTTTTACCTGTTGAAATACCTTTAAAGGGCCAATACAACCCATAATATGCCATTTTCCACTTGCCAAAAAGGGATTACAGCTCCCACCGTGTCACTGAAAGGTTATCTGTGTCTCAAAAATACTTGATTTCATTCATGAGAGTTATATTTGACAGATTATAGCTCACCCCAGTTTCCAATGACGGCTGGTTCAGTGTAAACAGGTTACCGTGACGCCCCTCTACTTATCTTTTTAACTCTCTTCACATCCGTTACATTGCATGTGCGGCTACAAGAAAAAAAAATTCACCAAGAAGATCAACAAAAAGCAATTTTTGGAATTCCAAATTCTTTCACAGCTCCTCCATGTCACATTAAAACACAGGAGGTGAGGTCAAAGGTCAAAGTCAACTATAGAGTAGTTGGAGGACACTTCAGCAGGGCAGATGTTTGCCTATATCGGGTATAAAGACGAGTTTCTTGAAATTCACCATTTGATTTGTGCAGAAACAGAGTTGAGTTGAGTTAGTGTAAAGTGGGCTGTTTTTACACTTCCTACCCCATCACGTTCAGCCTACATACCACCCACCGCTGCGTTTGTGTGTCAGTAGCTCATGGATGAAGTCGTGCTGTTCGATGCTTCAAACCAGAGGCAGAGGTGCGAAGTGCAGATCGGTGGGCTCCACTTCAAACAACCTGCAGACCACGACCTTGCTTTGCAGGAGGTCTCTGCAGCGTTTCGTTGCAATGATCCCCTTTGACGCAGCAGAGAAGAAGGTTACAGGTGGGGCGTGGTTTGATATCTCGCTGAATTATCTCCCAGCAGGCTCCAACAAACACCACAAAGACGCGTTTAGCAGCTGTTGTCGTCTGCAACATTAAAATGGACCAAAAGTGGATTCAGATTCTGGGGATTCTGGTGTTTTGTCAACGTAAGTTAAAACCTGAATTTTGAAGTTTATTCACTACCGCGTAGCAGCTTTAAAGTTTCCTTCTGGTTTGTTTCTTTCGCTTTTGGTTGCCGGAAAACAGAGAGGGGAATGATGATATGTGTCATTTTATCGCATCTTTTAGAAATGACTTCAGGAGCTGGTGAAGACATAACTGCAAAGGAAGGGCAACTGGTTCAAATCAAGTGTAATCCTGCTGAAGTGGGCTCCATGGTCGTCTGGTTTCGAGTTCTGGACACATCTGGCATGCAATTCATTGCGTCTTTCACTAACAATGGCCTCCTAAAGTCACCTCCAGCCTCCTTTCCCTCCACCTTCAGTCACTCAAGGATTCGTGAAGGTATCCTGACACTGCTGAAATTCAGCAAAGATCTGGACAGCGGCGTTTACAGCTGTGCGTCTCTCTTCGGCGGCAAAGAGCTGAAGTTCGGCAACGTGATCCGGCTGGGCGGAGGTGAGTTTTGTGTCATACGTTTGGTCTAATGATGATCTGATGGATGCTTTTCAGAATCACACAGTTCCCTCTCTCTTCAGAAAAAGTCAAAAGCACCGAAGCACCGCGGGCCGCCGCCACCACCACCGAGCAAACCCTATGCACAACTGCCACGCCATGCGTTTGTAACAACAACAATGACAAGAAAGGTAAATGTTCACAATCACAAGAGTCCTCATCATCTTCATATGTGTGTGATGCTTTGAGGAGGAGCAGATGGTAAATGAGTACATGCTTTACAGCGGAAACCAGGCCTGAACTGTTTTGTTCTCTGATCATACTGGGCCCACTGGCTGGCGGCTGTGGCCTTCTTCTTCTAATCCTCATCATCACCTCCGTGTACTGCCACCGTAAGTTCATCTGATATCTAAACCTTGTTGTTACACAACATTTATCATATGCAGTCAATATAAATGTCTTTGAAAAGCTGAAAATTGTTATAAATTCTGCAAATATATATATATATTTTTCTGATTTTCTTGATTTAAAACTCTTTGCTGTAAAAATAACTTTTTTTAATAACACTTTGGATTTGCTGTAGAAATAAGGACACGGAGATGCCCACACCATTACAAGAGAAAGTAAGTTATTTATGTATTTTTCTTTTAATCTGATAATGTCTTTTCATTTAGGGCCGTAGCCATAATTTAAGGAATACTGAGGTCATTAGTTCAAGTCCCCCCCACCCCAGACACCAAAATAAAAGTGTCAAAAAACATATTTTTTTCAATGTTTATTTACTGAGTAAGCTGTTTAATGATATTTTCTGCAAGTTTTAAATTTAATTAAATGTTTTATGATGGAAACTGTTCTGAAAATCAAAAAATGTTCATAAACGTAAACTGAAATTATTGTCAGAACTCTGTCTCTATGTAATTAGTACCAACTTAAATGGTTCTTTCCAGCAGTCTTCCTAGGAATTATAAGAAATTACACGTCAGTAAAATAAAGTATTAGCTTTATTTCTAAAGTTTCAAAGCTTTTTCCACACATCCAGGGAAAATACTAAATTCTTTACCTATTTATTAAATTCAGTCTCACGTGTGTCGTAAAAGATGTGAGATTTAAACATATTGTAACCTCAGTATCCTCAGCTGTAGCTACGGCCCTGCGTTCCCTTTGTAATTCCACTGTGAACAAAGAACTGAGTCACTGAAATAAGCTATTTATTAATATTATTGTTGATTTCAAATACTTTGTTTATCTCATATAGACCGCGGGTGGTGGCTCCTGGAAAACAAATGATGACCAAAAGACCCGTTTAATCTCAATGGTGTCATTTCATTTCTTTAAGCAGCAGTTATTTTACAGCGTTGTGTTACTGTTGCATTCTTTCTTTTTTTCGTCTCATTTACAGTTTAATGACATTTATGGTGAATATTTTGCTATATGTAAAAATATAATAATATAAGAAGTGTTTAAAGTGGTTCAAGGATTCAATGCATCAAATACTTTCAAAGATCTTCACAGTCAACATCCAGTTTTAACAGTTTAACGTTGTGGTTTAACGGATGATAACGCAGCGCTGACATTCAGATTGAACTCTTTTAATGAAATAACATGAAATAAAATATCTATTCAGCCATTCCCCATAAATGTTAATAATGATAATAGAAACCACTGAAGTCCTGAGAATATTAGAAGCACTTTTATTTACGTTTATTTTAAAATTTATGCAAAAATTGTATAGAACTAATTTTGCTTTTGTATAGAGCCAATTTTAAACTGTTATTTTCTTCAGCATATTAGTCGCCTTACATACATTTTTGTCCGTGATTACTGGCCTTTAGTTTTGTGATTCCAACATTTTAAAATAGAATTTAACTTGCCTTTAGCTTGAAAAAAATTAAATAACCAGTTTAAAAAAAATTTCTTTCTCTGATAATATGATTTCCAGCAGGATAACTTTAAATGTCGAATTTTTTTAATTAAAATTTTTATTTTGTAAAGCTTTTTTTTTTATTTCTCGCAATTCAAATTTCTATGGTTTCAAAGTCATGAGGAATAAATATCCACGGAGTTTGGACTGGTAGCTGTAGAGATGCCAGTTCGCCTCCTGGGCACTGCCGAGGTGCCCTTGAGCAAGGCACCAACCCCCTAAAATAAACAAATATATAAACAAACCTCTCCCTGGGCGCTGTATAGCTGCCCACTGCTCCTAATATACCAGGATGGGCTAAATGCAGTAGCTCAATTTCTTTTAGCTAAAGTGCTATGTACAATATATGACAATAAAATTGGATTTACATTTACATTAATATGAAACATTTTTCTTTTTGTAAAAATGGATGTACGTTATTTTAGAAATTCACCCACTTACAGAGTTTTTGTAACTTGAAATATTGTAAAAAAATAAATAAAAATATATTATCACTCAAAGAACAACAAATTGTATTTATCTTTATTCATGTTTCTTTTTTTTTTCGCACATCAAACCCACTCATTTGCATCCCCATCAGTCATTCAGGGTGTTGGCACAGAAATATAAAATTTTAACATGAAGTTTGAGCGAAAGATGTTTTTGTTGTGAGCCCCCTCGAGTCAAAAGGAAGTGGGCTGCTACAACGATTTGCAGAGTGAAAAACCACCAAGTCGGAGGAGAGAAAAAAAGATAATTTCAGAGGAGAATCTGTTCCCGTTCACTTTAATACACACACACACACACACACACTTCCCTTACACCTTTAAGAAAACAGTGTTTACTCATTTCCTGCTGTGTTTTCTATCTTTTTTCCCCCACATATTAAGGCAGTTTGGTTAGTTTTTATTTCTCATTTTAGGCATAAATCGTAGAAACCAAACACATAGCAACTACACCAATCAAATTTTTTTTTTTTTTATTTAATTAGTATTCCCACATCTAAAATACCTTTCATATCTTTTGACTCACACCCACACAAACCCTAACTCTGGGACAGTATATTGATTTTTGACTTTACAGCTGAAAGCCCTTTGTAAATTATACAGTGTTGTGTTATATAGAGCATTTTTTTTTTTTTTTTTACAGTATACAAACAAAGGCAGTTAACAAAGCTTGTCACCACCTTAGTTAAGTGCACTTCTGGACACCAGCATTTTTTTTTTTTTTTTTTACAAGGCCAAATACATACAAAAGACCTTCTTTTGTCAGATATTTTCTCTCCAGAAAGGAAAAGGCATTTGCAAGAAGCTCTCGGATACAGAATAAAGCAGAACACCTCCTGGAAATCCTCCACATTATTTAACTATGTAAACTATGTGTTGTTCAAAATATAAGCAAACTAAGCTGTACACTAGTGTCTTTAAACGGCGTCTGACCACATCAGGATAGAAAACTTGGCTTTTTCTGTGTACATCAAGATTGCACAAACATCCCGATACTATACACCCGCTCCGTGCTGCTCCCAACGCAAGCTGACGGTCGCCACCGCTCCCACCAACGTCACAACATCGCCAGGCTAGTTGTGATATTAGTGCGTCACTGGGAAAAACTGTCAGCTGAGATGTACATGCAGGACTCTGACGGGCGGCGCCTTTCTTCCCTCGGCACGCTCAACACGCCAACCAACAAAACTAAAGATTTTCACTTGACTTAACCACCTCCTCTCTTTCCACACAGTTCCCCTCCTTTCACTCATTCTTTCATTCTCCATCTTGTTTTAGAAAGTCTTTTCATTCTCTCGAAAGACTGAAACAAAAACATCCTTAAATAACACGTGAAACCGAGCGAAAAAGGCGCCGCATGCAGAGGTGTGTGTGAGAGAGTGTGAGTGTGAGTGTGAGTGTGTGTGTGTGTGTGTGTGTGTGAGAGAGAGTGTGAGTATGAGTGTGAGTGTGAGTGTGTGTGCGTGTGTGTGTGTGTGTGTGTTATGGGTATGTCTAGGTTTGTCTTTCATCCAGTATACATTCTTGACGATTTAGAAAAATAGAATCATTATCCAGAGAGCAGTTCCCTTCGCTGATGCGTCCCTGTGGCCGGGAGGACGACCTGCAACACGGGACACATTCAGCAGTCAGTGGAAAGACGTTCATCCTCGTCACGTTGAGCATCTTTTATCAGATAAAAAATTGTGCAAAAAGATGAGAACAAAACCTCACCGAGTGGTCTAGCTCTTGCCTCCCTTCTTTGTAGATTTTGGCACGACGTCTGAGCTAAACTGAGCTGATAGCTGGTCGGTGGCAGGCGGCTCCTCTGCATGGTGTTTCTGAAATACAAGGTTAAAGTTAAAAAAAAACATAGAAAGGAAAAGTCTAGCGCCTCTGCATGCAATAATTCTACAGATTTAATGTAGTTATCTGGGGGAATTAACATCAGCGGAAGCAGAGCATGCATCACATGCAGCTTTGTGCAGACTGGAGAGATATTTGCTTTCACTTTGGTTCAACTATAAACAAACACATTAATTTTGTTCATCATCGTGCATTATCCAACTGAATTTCTGTCTTCATGCAGCAGGCAGTTTGCTTACTTTAGACCTTGACTTTGACTTGCTCTTGCCCTGTAACAAAGTCGACACCTTGGTTAGACCAGAGACAGTTCAGAAAGGACACTGGGAGTCAGTTTCCTGTATCTGTGTCACGTGGGTTTCGCCACTGCCCCGCCTCCTTTAGGAGACTAGTGGCAGGTCCTGAGTCTATTAACTTGAATGGGAGAAGTGAACGTGACCGTTTCAAACCATTGGAGGAGCTCGTAATGCTTCATCTCTGTTATAGAGTATCTTTGTTTAGGCTCAACAAGTCTGTGTTGCTCCATGAGGAGGTGACCACTGATACAGTAAATACTAGTAAACAACCTGTGGAGGGCGCCATTTAACGATGAAAACTAAAAGAGTGCAACATCAGTACTTATGAACTGCCATTGGTCGATAGCAGATTTTTTTTACCATTAGATCTCAAGCTTCACATTTACATTTGGTCTTCTGTTTTTTAAAGATTATTATTTTTTAGGGCTTTTATTGCCTTTATTAGAGCAGCTGGAGAAATGATAGGATGACATGCAGCAAAGGGCCGCAAGTCGTAATCGAACTCCGGCCGCTGCCTTCTGTTACTCTTTAACTTTTACTGTCTCAGTGATATCATCTGATGGAGCGATCTTACATCCTGATTGCTCACAGATATCTTTTCTTTACCTTTGGTTTGAACTCGGGGGCGTCTGGGAGCAGGGTGCTAGACAGGGAGTCCAGGACAGGACCAGACATTGGCTAGGAAAGAATAATAAAGAAATAAATTATAAAAAAAAACATATCAAACATGATCAGCTCATGATGAATTCATGTACTGAACTAATGCAGTTGTTTAAATTAGAATCTTTAAACAATTCAGCATAAATAAATGTCCAGATTGCTAATTTCATGGTGGAACAACAACCATTAAACACACACTACTCCCTACATTGCTGTTCTAAAGAAAAACATCTTTAGATTGCATCTAAAAAAAACTTAATCAACAGAAAATCAAAAGAATTTGCATTTGTTTGGAGTAATCTCTGGGGAGTGCAGTACTGAAACATGACAGCAATGGGCACCACATAGCTCCATAATAGGCCTTGTTCACAGCAGACATTTTGTCTGTCTTAGAGGGAAAAGTACGGAAGCCCGGAAGAAAACAATTTAGATCAGACTTTGTAAATAGATCACCGGATTGTTTTTCTAACTTGCCTTCAGGGCTTCCGTAGAAAAGCACAGGTGGAACTAAAAATATGATCTGTGGCTCATAAAGAGCCATATTAGCCGATATTACACCGGTGCTTTTCTCACTATGACATGTCAATATATGTTGCAGTTTATTTTCTGTGCTACCTTCAGGGGCTCTGAGTCCAGCACGGGAGGTTCCAGCTTTGTTGTGGCAGCACATGATGCGGCGGCTGCGGCGGGTTTGGCAGTAGCAGTGAAGTCACTGGACAGCAGGTCCAAGGCTGTTTTATCATCCATCGTCTTCTACGGAAACACCGGAAACCAAACGATGTGCATGTTGCGTATACACAGTGTACTGTATTTACCATTTAACTGTCTGCTGTTGCATTCTGTGAGTGTGTGTGCGCTTTTTTACCTTCTTGGGTGCTGCAGCTGCTTTTGCCTTTTCTTCTGCCATTTTCTTTAAAATGAAATTGATGAACATTAGACACACAATAAAGTTACTACTACTACTACTAACATTCAAATATACACCCTCACATAGCATTTTTGAACCAGATTCAAAGGCTCATATGTAAAACATTGGGCCTCATGCAAAAACATTTTCATATTCTAGTCTTAACTTTTTCATATTTTTTTTGTGCCGTGGGCTCATATGAGTGTGCCACGTCAGATTCAGCAAACACTCCTAAGATAACGGTGTAAATGACCTGCGTAAACATGATGAATGCCACCTGGGCGTAAATGAGGGCATGTTTATGAGAATTGTAAATTAACATAATTAATGCTCCAATGATACATAATATAAGGCTACGCATCCTGCCCCATTCATCTGTCCCTGCCAAAATATCGGCACGCTGTCTAAAGACACGCTCTCTTCCAAGAGCCCGACGCGGATCCGAAAGAAGTAAGTCAGCCATGACGCGCCTGGTTGCACTTACGGTTTACCTTATTATATACAGAGACAAATTAACCTTCAATTAGTGCATCATTTAAGTCATTTTGCAGTTTGAGATGTTCACATTGATATTGTCATTTCATACAATATCAAGCATCAATGGTCAATTTAAATGAACAATATCATCATTAATTTAGGCTATACGAATACATTTAGAATGATATTATAATTCAAATTGCAGAGTCAAACAGGATAATGTCAACATAATTATGAGGTGTAATTTATAAAGGATGTTTAAACTCAAAATTGC
Organism: Sebastes fasciatus; assembly: GCF_043250625.1. NCBI lineage: Eukaryota > Metazoa > Chordata > Actinopteri > Perciformes > Sebastidae > Sebastes > Sebastes fasciatus. The sequence continues at coordinate 10,392,012 of NC_133795.1, forward strand.
TTCAAAGTAATGAAATATACAATCCATTCGTGAAAAACTGAGGTTTGGATAACAGCAGACTAACTGCACACGACTCCTACGACAGGTTCAAAATACGAGAAAATTGGTGAATGCGGCAAGTTGTCCTAAATCACTCGCACGAGCCACTTAAAAACAAATCTGTTCATACGAGTGGTTCTAGTATAGTTTGCCACAAAACATGCAACAACACTATGAATCAAGCTCACAGCAGCTACTTTCCAAAACTTAAATTGTTGATTAACAAGGCTAAGAGTCTACAGCCAGGCTGAGAGGTTGTACTTAGAGGAAAAGTCAGGGGAGAACCGAAGTCATTAGTCATCGTCTGGGAAACATGAATGTCTGTACAAAAGTTCATGGCAAACAATCGGGCAGTTTTTCAGATAATTTCAGTCTGGGCCAAAGTGGACTGATCACTTTAGTCATTGTGGTGGTTAGAGAAATCTCCAGAGAAAAAGGCTTTTGTCTTTTAAGATCCTTAGCTAAAGTGTTTTTATTGGTTTAAGTGCGAACTTCCAACAACAAACACTCCATCAGGACTGGCGACAGCAACAGAGAGAGTAATAAGGGTTTTATTACCTTAAGATCTTCCTCAGTGGGTCGATACTCTGGTGGCAGCGAGTCGTCTCTCTCCCCCATCTTAATCAGCCTCTCTTCAACGGCCTTTTTCTCCTGTAAACAACAACACAAATCAGGACAGCTGAAGTGACTGGCAGACTTTTTCTACTGAGCACAAACTGAAAATATTCTCTCCCGTGCTGCCTATATGCTCTTGAAGCAGGTTGGTTACATTGACAATGTCTTTGGCAGGAGGTGGAGCGGGCTGAGGGGCGGGTGCGATATCTGCCAAGGTGTCTGACAGAGCATCCAGGGCGCTGTCTGCTCCCCCGGACAGCTGCGTGCACAAAAGAAAAATTCTGGTGTAACTGCAGGACTTTAGGGAGTCTAAAAGAGTTCGAGTTGTGCTTGTGTGTTTACCTCTGGGGCTGCTTGTGTGGGAGGACAAGCAGAGGACTTCACTGTCGGAGCGGCGGAGCAGGCAACAAAGTCTGCTGCCAAGGCATCCAGAGAAAAGTCTGCAGAGGGCTGAGGGGACAGAATGAAGTGTACAAAATCTCAATATCCTGTTATTACTTCTATAGGACTTTTTTTTTTCCATTGCAAAGAGGTGTGTGTGCATCACATTGTATTATTTAGGGCTGCAGTAAACGGTGCTAGACCCACAGCGTACCTGTGCAGGAGGAGCTGAGGGGGTGATGACGGGAGCCTGGACAGCAGGAGCTGATGAGGAGCATGTAAAGCCTTCAGATAAAAAGTCCAGAGCCTCAACGGTACCAACGGTGGGCTGCAGGAGGAGGGGAGAATGAAGAGAAATGATGAGGAGCTTGCTTTTCAAAACAGCACAATTTAATATACACTTTGATCATCATGCTCTGATAATAAAAAGCAGCTTATGTGTGAATTTGTCCCAGTCTCACCTCAGGTTTAGGAGCAGGCAGTTTTTTGAGTTCTTCCTTATTAAACCTGTATTCTGGAGGAATTGAGTCATCCCTCTCTCCTACAAGCACACCCTTCTTCTTCGTGTGTTCATCCTCCTATGACAAGGAAAAGAAAAGCGAATACATTACCTACCTATCCATACATTCCATATATGTGTATTGATTTTGTACCACGTGATAAGGCAACGAAATGTCGTAGATGAAGCCAAACAACAATGTGTTTTTGGCGAGTGAGCACTTTGTGTGTCCCATACCATTACGATGTCCTCAGGTCTGAGTTCGGGGAGTTCAGCTTTTGGTACGTCTTCTGGCAACGTGTCACAAAGAGCACTGAGAGCATCCAGAGACATAGAGTCAACCTGAGGAGACAACAGGAGAGGAAGTATATCATTTAACCGTGATAGTGTTGATGGTAAGCTTAAAGGGATAGTTCGGGTGTTTTGAAGTGAGGTTGTATGAGGTGCTTATCCATCATCAGTGTATTACCTACAGTAGATGACGGTCAGCACGCCCGTAGCTCGGAGAAGCAGACAGGAGTACCATCACAGGAGCAAAGCAATGTTCTGCTGTGGACGGGGCTGGCAGCAAAATGTATTTTAGCTATGCTCTTGACGAAGCCACCAGACTCCATTGAAATAACCTGTAATTTTACCTTGCAGAACACGGTGATATTGTGTGACTTTGGTGAATCCAAACTAACCAAAGTCACACAATAACACAAACAAAACTAACCGATCAAGGCAGCGATAGACCAGCAACTCCTGTGGGCGGCAAGGTAAACCGCTGAACATATTCTAAATATAGCGTACACTTAAACTGATATTGATTTCTTTAGATGGGCCTTTCTTTTAGGTCGCTAAAATACATTTTGCTGCTGGCCCCGTCCACAGCAGTACTTTGCTTTGGTCCTGTGCGGTAACTCCTGTTTGCTTCTCCAATCTTGGGGCATGCCGACCGTCATCTACTGTAGGTAATACACCGACTATGGATCAGTACCTCAAACAACCCCACTTCAAAACACCCAAACTATCCCTTTAAGCAAGTCTTTAAAAAAATAAGTGAGTTAAGCAGAAAGAAGATACAAGGCAAGAGAGGGTCAAATGCCCAATGTATTCTATTAATGCAGTTTAAACAAGAATAAATAGATATAACAGGAACTGAAGCATTTCAGAAAAAAAGTAATTTTGTATCCTCACAGTTCCCTTGTCAGTCGTGGGTTTTGCTTGTTGTGGTTTTCCAGCGCTGACCTTAACTGAACTAGGCTGCTCCAGAGGACAAACCGCAATGTCAGGCATGCAAAGCTGAGCATACAAAATAATTTCCATTTATTCTATTAACTCAGTAATGAGACATGCACACCAATAGCTTTACCTCTGGTGTCATCTTGGTAGGAGGAGGGGCAGATTTAGCTGGAGTCACAAAATCTGAAGAAAGTAGATCCAGAGCTGACAAATCCTCTACTTTGGTCTGGAAAACAGAGACGACAGCTTTCAGCGATAATAAAGGGAGGAAATCACATCCTGATTGAAACAAAGTCTTGAAATAATAGTTCGATATTTTAGGAAATAAACGTATTTGGCATCTTTGTGAGAATTAGATGAGAAGATCGATACCACACTCACTCTGGAGATTGGTAATAATCTTCTTTGCCAAATGCTACCGTCCCTATTGTTCCTGTATACATTTTTCATCTGCACCCTTCATATTTTGGCTACAGGTACCAGTAACAGATCCACAGCGTACCTGTGCAGGAGGAATGCAGCTGCTGATGGGAGCCTGGAGAGCAGGAGCTGATGAGGAGGACGAGAAGCCTTCAGACAAAAAGTCCAGAGCCTCACCAGTATCAACGGTGGTCTGCAGGAGGAGGGGAGGGGAGAGAGTGATGGATAAATCAATAACATGCCGTTATTGTTCACATTTGTACTTCGTTTGTAAGAGCGAAACACCCTAAAGAATCATTTTAAGAGCCCAGTCTCACCTCAGGTTTAGGAGCAGGCAGTTTTTTGAGTTCTTCCTCATTAAACCTGTATTTTGGATTAATTGAGCTTTCCCTCTCTCCTACAAGCACACCCTTCTCCTTCTTGTGTTCATCCTCCTATAAAAAGGAAAAGAGGTGGAAATAAGACATTGTCTGGTGAGTCTTTCTGTGAGGAGCTGACACACAAATGCTACCAACAGCAGCAGGCTTCCTACAATCGAAAGCTGCGAACTTTGTGAGTGTTTGTGCTCCTACCGAGACGATGTCCTCAGGTCTGAGTTTGGGGAGTTCAGGTTTTGGTGCGTCTTTTGGCAAAGTGTCACTGAGAGCGCTGAAAGCGTCCAGAGACAGAGGATCAGCCTGAGGAGAGAGCAAGAGATTGTGCTCCACTCATTTGTCATCCATTAATAGTTCAAATGAAAGGTCTCTTCACCAAAAGAGTGACAAGACAATGTGGAGAAACACAAGAGAGTGAAGGAAAAGCAGTGGGAAAATTCCCTGTATCTCACCTGACCAGTCTTGAGCTTGCCGTCAGTGGCGTCCTTTCCAGCAGCAGTTTTCTTACCAGCAGGAGGACAGACAGCCATAGAGGACTTAACGTTCTACACCAGACAACAGAGATGACATCAGACTTTATATTAATGGCTATCTGTAGCCGTTTATTCCACAAAACTATCTAAACCTCTGTGTTTTTAGCAATGCATGGCTCTATGGATAAGGATACGTCGACTAGTTATGGTTAGGCATTGACCTCGAATGGTTATGGTTAGGCATTGACCTTGATTAGTTAAGGTTAGGATAGGTCGTCCGGCAGCGAGTCTTGCAAGAGTATTAGCATGTTTTTGCAACTTCTGGGTTACCTTCTAGACACAACCCATTATCAGCCTCAGCTGTACTTTGTGCCTAATTAGCAAATGGTAGCATGCTAAAATGCTAAACTCGGACGGTGAATATGCCTGGTAAGCATTACCGTTATGCCTGCTAAACATCAGCATGTTAGCGTTGTTATTGTGAGCATGAGGTTAGCAAATCTGTATGCTGCTTGATTGCTAGCAGTTCCTGTTTGCACCTGGATTGCTTTGATACTTTGGGAAAAGTCTGAATGAGCCAAAATCTGAAGTCAAAAGAATGGAAGTGAAAAAACATCCTGTCCATGATGATATGGACTTTTATCCTCAATGGACAAAGCTTATCAACATTAGACCAGCCAAGAGACGCTTGCAGGAAGGGAGGTGTGAGCTTGCTGTACCGTGGCAGTAGAAGAAGTAAGTCCAGCCTCCAGAGAGAAATCATCCGACACTTTCTCCATCTTGGGTTTTTTGTCAGCAGGAGGACACACAGCCACAGGAGGAACTGCAGGTGTTTTCTACAACAACCAACGGAGACGACATTTGAAGAGATACTGTATTTCTGCTTGTATGATTTTGTCTGCTGTTACCAGTAACAGATCTACAGTGTACCTTTGCAGGAAGAGCCTGGACAGCAGGAGCTGATGAGGAGGATGTGAAGCCTCCAGACAAAAAGTCCAGAGCCTCACTAGTACCAATGGTGGGCTGCAGGAGGAGGGACATAGAGGAAAGATATATATATATATATATATTGTATATTAATACCCTGTTATCACAGTGATACTTTAAGGGCCTTAAAGTGAATTTGTCCCAGTCTCACCTGAGGTTTAGGAGCAGGCAGCTTTTTGAGTTCATCCTCTTTAAACCTGTATTCTGGAGCAATTGAGTCCTCCCTCTCTCCTACAAGCACACCCTTCTCCTTCTTGTGTTTGTCCTCCTGTAAAAAGGAAAAGCAGAGGAAAAAGACATTGTCTGGTGGATATTCAGTAATTGTTTCTAGGTGGAGATGACATTGTGTCTTGACTGTACTGTCCACTAGAGAAGCTGTGAGAAAGTATGAGGATAAGACAGTGTGGCTCCTACCGAGACGATGTCCTCAGGTCTGAGTTTGGGAAGTTCAGGTTTTGGTACGTCTTTTGGCAAAGTGTCAACAAGAGCGCTGAGAGCGTCCAGAGACATAGAGTCACCCTGAGGAGAGGGCAGGAGGAAGGAAGTTAATAATCTACTAATCTGTCACATATTGTTTAACTGCAGAAATAAGAAGAGGGACATGAGTACAAAGTATCTTGTCCACTTCATCTCACCCCATCAGTCTTGGGCTTGGCGTCCACTTTCTCCATCTTGGCTTTTTTATCAACAGGAGGAGCGGGACACACAGCCACAGGAGGAGGTGCTTTCTACAACAGATAACAGAAACAGCGTTCAAAAACAACAACTTTTCTGACCGTCCGAGAGGAAAAAGAAAAGGAGGTGTGAGCTTGGAGGAACTGCTGCAGGGGTTTGACATTTCTGCAACAGAGACACGAAATGTAGACAATAACATTATTACTGTAGCTCCTTCAGTCAGAGACTTCAAGGTTAGTTTTACTTTACCTTTGCAGGAAGTGGTGCAAAGTTAGCGGGGCCAGCAGATGAGGCACTGACGCACTCAACAGAGTCCTTTTTCTAAAAAATACAAGATGGGAATTTGTTAGACTAAGAAAGCACAAAGCCGTGCCTTCAATTTCATACAAGAATGTGTGTGTATATTCAGGGTGGACACTGTCTACAACAGACATGCCAAACTGGGAATTTTAAGTATGGACTTGTCAAGAGGGTGCATGGGGTGTAAAGGTGGAGGATGGACTAGCAGCTAAGTGTCACATGCTTGAAGACTCTGACCTCTTGCTTCTTGGGTGCAGCTGGAACAGTCGAACTTGTGAATCCAAACGACAGTGAATCCAGGGCCTCGTCCGTGCTCAGTGGTTTCTGAGATGAAAAACAGAGTGCATCACCACCAGATCTGGCACGAGTCTGTTAGTTGTGCAGGACTAAAACCTTTGGTGAGGCAGTTTTTAGCCACTATGCTCCGAGCTGCTGGAACAGTCTACCTGAGGATCTGAGAGCTGCTGGAGGTGTTGAAATCTTTAAACGTAAATTTAAAAACCCCTATTCAATCAGGCCTTTGATTAAGAATGATTATTATTTGTATTATTTTATTCACTTATTTTATTGTATTTAAGTTGTAAAATGTTATTCTATTTTATTGTTATTTTATTGTTATTTTATTAACCACTTACTTTATTGTATTTCAGTTATAAAGTTTTATTCTATTTTATTATTTTAATTAATCACTTATTTTATTTTATGTAAGTTGTAAAATTGTATTATATTTTATTGTTATATTAATACTCACTTATTTTTATTGTATTTAAGTTGTAAAATTGTATTTTATTTTTATTGTTATTTTACTAACCACTTATTTTATTGTGTTCCAGTTGAAAGTTTTATTCTATTTTATTATTTTAATTAATCCGTTATTTTATTGTATATAAGTTGTAAAATTGTATTATATTTTATTTTCATTTTAATACAAACTTATTTTTTTAGTATTTAAGTTGTAAAATTGTATTATATTTTATTGTCATTTTAATACAAACTTATTTTTTTAGTATTTAAGTTGTAAAATTGTATTATTTTTTATTGTTATTTTATTAATCACTTTATTTTAATAATATCTAAGTTGTGAAATTGTATTATATTTTAATAATCACTTTATTTTATTGTATTTAAGTTGTATAATTTATTTTATTTTATTATTGTATTAATCACTTATTTTATTGTATTTAAGTTGTAAAATGTTATTCTATTTTATTAATCACTTATTTTATTGTAATTAAGTTGTTTTATATTTTATTGTTATTTTATTAATCTATTTTTTACTTCATACTGTTTTACTACTATTACTGTTATTATAACTTTTAATTTTATTTTTATTAGAATTTTATTGTCTTGCGAGCATTGGTCTCGAATGATCAAATTGCTGAATTGTTTTTTCTTTTCTGTTGTTTTCATTGTTTGGTGTTATTTTGGGCTTGTCAGTCATTTGTGAAGCAGTTTGAACTGCACTAACCTATAGGAAAGGTGCTATATAAAGTTTGATTGATTGATTGAGATAACACAATACCAAGACAATATCACATGTTTTTAAAACTAATAATCTGATTAATTTAGGAAGAATTACTCCAAATTATGTTCCATAACAGTCACATGATCCTCCACTAGAGGGCATGCCTGGCCAAGTCAAAGACAAACAAAAGTGTAAAATAATGTAAACCAGACTGTAGAGACTATGTACCAACAGTGAAGGAAAAACACAGACACACCCTTCACATTCCATGGAGACAAAATAAACTCCCTGAAAATACACATCTGACACATAAAACAACTTTGATCTAGCAAAAATATGATAAACATCAAAACAAAAAACACAAAACTCACAATTGAGGAAAGTATCAGGGTGGAAACAGATCATGAGACACAGAGCTAAAGTCTTGCAAGACAAGATGACAAAGTGGGAGTAGGCTATGATGCAAATATGGGTGTGTTGGAAGGTCAGTAAATAGTAACCTACATAAGGGTGTATATATCAAAGTGTGTAATAGATGTATCAGTGTGTGAGTGTGCGGGTGTGTGTCTATGTGGTCGTGCGTGTTTGGGTTTGGTTGGACAACAGCCAACGAGCCTGAACAGAGAAGGTGGGTCCTGTGCTGTTTGCTGAGACAACACCCACCAGTGTAATGCAACATTCCCCACTCTAGAGGAACCAGGAGATCATACAGTGGAAACACTGCTTCCTGAATATGTGTCTGTAATGCAAGTTTAGGCTGATTTGCTTACACATGCAGGAAAAAGTTTAGTGAGTGAGTTTATAGAGAAAATGAGCGTAATGCAGGAGGTTGTGACTTCACTAAATGTGGGTTTTGAAAGGTTCACTTACAGGAACGTCCTTGGGTTTGTAATCGGCAGGAGCAGGAGGCTAGGGAAAAAAATAGATTCATTTTACATTAGAATATGAATGCTGATGTAATTCAGGGAGTCAACAAATACTGCCTTAAGGAAATAGTTTGGGTGTTTTGAAGTGGGGTTGCAGTAGGTACTTAACCATAGTCAGTGTATTACCTAAAGTAGATGAGGGTTGGCGCGCCCCCAAAGCAACGAGGCCGGCAGCAAAATAGATTTTATCCACCTAAAAGAAAGGCTCACCTAAAAAATCAGTATTAGCTTAAGTGTGCACCATATTTAGAATATTTTCACAGGTTTACCTTGCCATCAGACAGTTATACAGTCTATGTTTCCGACGGGGAACCGAAGCCGTTATCTATGCTCTCCCCAAAGCAACCAGACTCCATTGAAAAGAAGCGTAATTTTACCTCGCAGAACACGGGAGTTGCTGGTTTACCGCTGCCTCGATCGGTTAGTTAGTTTGTGCTATTTTGTGACTTTGGTTAGTTCGGATTCACCAAAGTCACACAATAACACAAACAAACTAACGGATTGAGACAGCGGTAAACCAGCAACCCCCGTGTTCTACAAGGTAAAATTACAGGGGTTTTTTCCAATGGAGTCTGGTGGCTTTAGAGAGCATGGATGGATACAACAGCTTCAGTTCCCCATCGAAAAGAGCTTTCTGATGGCAAGGTAAAGCAGTGAAACTATTCTAAATATAGCTTACAATTAAACTGATATTGATTTTTTTTAAGTGGGCCTTCCTTTTAGGTGGCTAACATACATTTTGCTGCCGGCCCCGTCCACAGCAGTACATTGCTTTGGTCCTGTGTGGTAACTCCTGTCTGCTTGTCCAAACTGGGGGCGTGCCGACCGTCATCTACTGTAGGTAATACACTGACTATGGATAAGTACCTCATACAACCCCACTTCAAAACACCTAAACTATCCCTTTAAAGGCTCAGATCACTCAGATTATAAAAAAAATCCCCAACATACTGTATTCCCTCATTTCCCTCTAGTGGTATGGGACATACAGATAGTTTGGGCTTTATGAGTCCAGGTTTTGAGATATCTGTCTCTAGGGCTGAGTATCCATTTCATTTTATTTAAAATATTTGTGGGGGCGCCCTGGTAGTTCACTTGGTAAAGCGTGCACCCCATGTACCAAGGCTCAGTCCTTACCGCAGCGGCCCGGGGTTCGAATCCAACCTGTGGATTGTGAACAACTTTGCCTAAATAAAACAGCATCTTATTTTCACAAAAAGCCCTTCTAGGGACAGGTGTTGCAAATTAGCATCCGCGTATGAGATTTGACACTCAGCCCTATTCATCTCTGTCCCACACAATGGAGGTGAATGGAGTTCTGTTTGTGGTGGTCACAGTATTGGAAAGTGACATTTCAAAACTTCCCCTTTTGGAAATGCTATCTAGAATATAGATAATCCACAGACATGACTGTCTGTTTTCATAGGAACCACTTCCTACTGAAGAAATAGTCCCTATGTATATATAAAACGTGTTGACAGTGAGGTCTGTCAGTGCCGGTGGCAGTACGCCAAAGCTGATTAGTGAAGAAGTGACAAAGAGGAGGGGAGAACTGACCATATCTTCAAATCTGTAGCCTGGAGGCAGCGTGCTGTCATGTTCTCCACACTTCGGAGGCCTCTCAAAGGTGATGCCAGGCTGGGACACATGCAACACACACGGTCACTCACATGCTGCAGCTCAGTGTTATCACATACCAGCTAAGTTTATATACACACACACACACACATGCGTGCACACTGTGCTGTACCTCTATGACCTCTGGCCCGGTGTATACAGGCTGTATGGGTGCGACAGGATCAACTGATGGCAGTATGCTGGCCAGGGCATCAAATGGATCCACCTGCGCATGCAACACAACTCAGCACACTGGAACAAGCAACATGCTGTTCAAAGCAAACTCATACTGCTGCACTAAGTATTTACCTCTTTGGCTCCAGTAGCTGCTACGGGAGGAACCTCCACCTGCACCTGCAACACAGATCCAAGATCAGTGCACACACCTCGACGACATGAAACACACCGACATTGTTAGTGTGGTAGGATTTACAGTAGGTGTGATTGTGCTTTTTCCCAAGAAACAGCACTAATTGATCAATGTGCGCCAGGTCAAACCTCCCTTTTCCTCATGATATCGTCCAAAAAGAATGTAAAATGTGAGATTAAGAGATATCTCCCCAAAGTCTGACACCAATGAAGAGCCTCATCAGGCCCAGACGGTACAGTAGTGGTCTATTCAGTCAGAGCACGATGACAATATCCAATGCAATATATCCATTAATAGTCTACAGACAGGAAATACACCAGACAGCCTCCACCCCCGTTGGTTTCAGGATCGTCTACCTTTGTTTGTGTCGGTTTAGCTCCCTTCGTCGCCTGCACATTTCCAGCCACAGCACTGGCGACTGGCTTGAACGTTTTAGCAGGATCAACTTTATGCACATCAGCTTTCACTGTTGTGGTGGCAGTGGTGCTCTAAAATACAATTTGATGCTATTAAAGCCACGTCAAGTACAATTACAGTTGCATAAAACCAGTAATATACCCAAAGAAACAAAATAAAGACAGAGCAGTCCGGAAGAAGAAATCCTCCACCAGTTTGATGACAGACATTAGTGTCAGCAGGTGCAATGAAACCAGAGCGAGAAGACAAACCAACAGACTGTAGGCAGACTGTCCTCTACATTTTGTTTCCTCCCACTTACTCAGATTTCTGATTTATGTGTGGTGTTGTAAGTGGACAGGTGTGCAAATACAATAACAAGGGTAGGCATGCTGAGCAAAGGGCTGCACTCCAAGGTGAAGAACAAAAGTCCTTTATACTTCCCAACTGGTCACTGCCAAAGTAGAAAAGAAAGAAACTCCCAAAGCGAGCAATGTCCAAAGCAAGATTGCTCTCAGGTAAAGAAAATAAACCTGATAAGAGTCTGCGACACAAAGAAGATGTCGCAGAAAGAAAAGCCTCGATATGTACACCACCAGGAAGTCACGATAAAGAAGCCTGTAGCAGTCGAGTCTACCTGGGCTGCGCCTTTGGGTGACTCTTTAGGTTTGATCACAGCAATGGACGCTGCGATGCCGGCGGCCGCAACCGCAACAGCTCCAGCGGCATGAGAAGGAGCCGTAGCTGCGGCTTTGACTTGGGAGACAGCAGCAGTAGTCTAAAAACACGAAGCCAAATGATTACTCAGAAACACAAAGATGATATATTCACAGCACTTCTATATCTAGTAAACATATTGACAAGAGATGTGGACAATATTTTAACAGTGTTAGTGGAAACAGAGCAGGAGAAAATGTACAATGATCTCTGGTCAGATCTGCCACTGTAGTCTGACTAAAGTAAGAACACACGTTTCAGATGTGCTGAGTTATCAACCACTCAGGTCTACTGAGACTAATCTGACCACTGATCACTGTGTATGGTGCTTTTTCAAGGTTTAGCACATTTAAAACAAACTGTATACTTTACAGTACTGCTGACCTTTTGCTGAACTCTCTAAATTGATTTCCTGCCTCCTAGGCCACTCCCAAGAACCTTGAAACTTGCTTGATATACGTAATGGCAATGCAGCAAGCAGAGGAGGTTTGGTGTCACACTATCTGAAATGTGAGTCAGCTGTTTAGCTTCCTATTCAAAGGCTATGCTATTAGAAAATTAAATCTAAAAACCTAAAATAAACCAAAAGAGAAATACTGTAGCAATAAGCAATACCATAAGCACAATGCCTAAAGCTTATTTCATTTGCATCATTATGTTGTATGTTCGTGATGATGTCATTATGTTATGCTACATGCGGAACCTAACAAAATTATCAAGATTCCTTTACTTGTCATTTTTATGCTCCACATAAAAACTAAATTGTGTTTCTTACATTCACCACTCAGAAATTCAATGCAAAAACAATTGGTGAAAATTATAAAGTAATTAGCTAATAATTATCAAATTGCCTTTGTACTTGATCTGCTCATAAAAATTAGCATATCTCAAAAATGTAAAGATGTACCTAGCTCAAACAACTTAATAAGTGTTACAAATTTTTATTATTTTGTTCATGTTTCTACATTTAGAAATCTTTTGGATCAATATGTTTTTGTATGTTTATTTAGTACCATTTTATGAAAAACGTGTAATTTTAGTGTCCAATTTTTGTATATATATTTTTTTTAATTTATGACACAATTTCAATACTTTTATCAATTATTATGATTTATTGACCCTATGTAACCTTTTAGCCTAGGTTGTGCAGATTTTAGGGATATGAAGCATTTGAAGATACTCCGAGAAATCGCTTCACAATAAGCAAAAATACCAACGTAAGCACTGCGTTGGCATTTTTGGACCATTTCTATTACAGAGTTCAAAGGGTTAAGCAGCTGACACAAATTGTGCATGTTGGAGTTTCCCCATCAGCACATGGCTCGACCAACAAGGACTCTATTCACAAGGCATTACAACCTGACAACAACATAACCTCAATATAAGGTCATGGTCAAAATAAGGTTGATACAAATGTTCAAGTACCTGCATGCTGCCCAGCTGGTAGAAAATCTATCAAAAATGATCAGCAGTAATGTAAATAAAATGAAAAGCACCGAGCAGTGCTTTCTTCATGAGGACACCATTACAGTACCTTTGACATCTCTTTAGGACCGCTCCTCGCCCCAGCTGATGTCATGTCAACAAAGGTAGACCCAGCGGACGACATGTCAATAACAGTAGCACCTGCCGGCGTAGTGTTAGTCTACAAACCAAGTGTTTAAAGAAAGTCGTGAGAAAGTTATTCAGCTCCACAGTCTGTGATGAGCGTTCATCCCAAAGCGTGATGATATGAGAGCTCATTAATGTGACACAGCAAGTGTTCAGCTCCTGAAAGGTCAAGATGTTTGAGAGAAACCGCACACAGAGGATGTAAATGTAGAAAATGTTTTGCAAAAGATGAAAAGGAGATGAAGCCAGTGAAGAAGAGACGTGAGCTGCCTCATGATGAGCAAACGCTCAGAGTGTAGAAGGAAGGAGCGGTTCATGTTACATCACACCAAGCAGCCAAAAGCCTCCAGGTTTATTTAGTCACCCAGAGTCCGTCTACCTCTGGTTTGGCTTTTCCTGCCGTCCCAACTGAAGCACTTCCTCCTGCTGTGACGCCACTCCGTGTGGCTCCGCCTGTTGCTGTGGTAATCACCCCAGGCTTTGTAGCCATGGTGGATCCTGATGATGCCTTCTGCAAAGCAGCAGGTGTGGAAAAGTTGATCATCTACCTTTATTACAGCTCATTGGATGCTTGCATTGATTATATAGTTGTTTGTGGCAATTGCTAATGTATTTACTGACTAAATTAAATAAATTTTTAAAGAAGCAATCCATCGATTTTACACACAAATGTCAGTTTACTGTGAAAACCGCTGCATAACGGGGGCTTGTACACTACAAATTTATAACTCAAAGCCTGTGTCACAAACAGGTGGGTGTTTGTCAAGTAAGGAGCGTCAAATGATATGATGCTATTGGTTGCATTATGGGAAATGTACGATTAAGTGGTTTTGGAGCTTGACCTTTTGTGTTTCAGTAACAGGAAAGATCTCCAACTCTGATATTTTGTCTATTAACTTCCTCTCGACAGGTGGAGGTGGAAATGTGTCACGTTCTGTAAATTGACATCTGCTGCTTGTGATCACCTTACGCCTACATTTCAGCAAATATCTGACAAACTTTATAACATAACGTACAATGTGAAGGACTGACAGAGCTATAAGAAAATCAGAGACTTTCTACTACAGCAGCCTGATAAACATCGACAGCTTGGCGGCGTGGTGACTGGTCAGTGTTGGCATTTGTGTTTCATTATGTCTTTTTTCTTCATTTAAAACACAGATTGAACAGTGGAGACTCATATGGTCAGGTACACTATTACACACACTCCATGACATGGGTTTATTATTGTGTAACAAGCTAATTATATTCCAAATTGTATTTTCATTAAAACATAGTTGGGTGAAAATATGTTTTGATTTTAATTCATCCAGACCAAAATCATCTGGTTTGGTGAGTGTTTGTGAAGAATGTAAATAATGTTAATAACTTAATTAACTGAATAAATGTGCTGATAAGTTAGCATCAGAGCGCTTTTCACAACAAAAAATCCGGATATCTTGGTCTCTGCTGCTTAGATTTCGAACATGAGTTTTTAAATCCGTCTTGTGAGTCCCCCAACTTTATGGAAGTGCAACATTAAATCACTGGAGTGCCCCTTTAAGTTGAAAAAAAGAGGTAAAGATAATCCTTTATTGATGCACCGTACATAGTGGTTGGCCTCCACTGCATGCACATACTGCTCGTATACACTGCCACTGATACAGGAGCAGCTGTACTCCACTATGGAAAAGTCAACCAAGAGGTATGAAAACAAGAGTCACTTATAGCTAAAGGTTAATGACTGAGTAATTTAAGCTTAGTCTATAAATAACTGGGTAAAGTTAAAACAAGTCATTGTCTCACATTATACTATTTCAAATACTGTTGCACCTATTTTCTGCACAAGTTCAAATATCCCACCAAAGCCTTCCTCTACAAGCCAGGCACCAAAATAGACGATGTCAAAGCCCAGTTGTTGAAGGCCAAGAGAAAACACTTCAGGCTGTTGAGTTGTCCTGTCAAAACTGTCTGGTCTTAAAGAAGTTAGAGAGAATACTGGAAGGCAGTTAAGCTGTGGACTCAGTTAAAGCCCTGTGTTTATGGCCAAAATGAGGTTTACGGCATTGTTTCAAGACAAAAACAAATCATTAAGAGACTTTCAGTACTTTCTGTAGAGAAATAGACTTTAAGTTTCGGCAGAGAAGACCAGTTTGTCCTGGTAATCCTGTTTTTGTCTCCTATAAACTGCACTGGATGGATAAAATGCAGCTTATACCTAATACTTAAAACTGTTTTCTAGCAACAGACATCGTGTTGGTATGTTAACAACTCAGATCCTAAAAATAAACCTGCAAAACTGACATGTAGTCATTAACTATTCCTGAGTTCCTGATTAACGTACCGGTAAAGTATTTTAACATGTCCACCTCCTAAAGTACTATTCTATTTATCATACCATCTGGAAATGACTCCAATCAGCAACACATCAAACTGAACACAGTCACTTTGATCCATTGTTTGACAGCAGCATTACGGGGTTAAACTGCTTGCCACTGAGAAACTGGGTGTTACCTCTCTTGTGCTTGAATGGAAGGAAAAGGAAAGTTTTCTTTTCTGCGTGTTACTGCCCTGAGGACACAGCTGCACCTATTCCCTCACTCCACTTAGGCTTTGACCACACGTACACGGGTATTTAGAAAACGTGGCTTCTTCTATACGTTTTTGTCTTTCGTCCACACCCAAACTGTGTTCAAGGTCACTGGAAACGGAACTGTTGTAAAACTCCTGCCATGGTGAAGATTTTTCAAAATCTCCTTTGTTAGGTGTCAATAATGAGGCGACATGTTGTGCAACTGCGGCATAAATACATCCATGACAGACAGACGTGGCCAAATAAACTTGCTCAAAGGACATTTTATACATACATGTATAGTTACTCTTCCAGTATATTGAGGAACAGAGGTGTCAGAATGCCCTACGGAGGTCACTGCGACTCATCCAATACAACACTCCCACGACACAGACTTTGTCGCCGGTGTATGCGTGGCAATTCAATTGTGTTTTTGCATTTTCTTCTGGATGGAAATTTGTTTTAAACCGTGCTTGTGTGGATGTAAGGAGGAAAAACGCTGTTTACAAAAATACCCGTGTACGTGTGGACTAGGCCTTAAATTACTAAAAACATGAAGCTGGAACAGGAAAGGAAGTAACAATAATACTACACATGGTCCAGATAATAAGCAGGTCAGAGGTCAGACGAACCATTATTTGAACAAAGGAAGTTGAGAAATTAGTTTCCTCAGAGAGAGAGAGGCAGGGTGAGAAGAGGTTAAAGGGCATTAAGAGAGGAATGTTTGATACCTCGAACTGTGCAGGTTTCACGGTGGAGACCTGAGCTGCCGGTTTGGGTGTGGCCTGGCTAGGCTGCGACTGGAGAGAGAAAGAGAGAAACGGAGAAAGAGAGAGAAAAGTTACGCATGTGCAGTGAAAAATCGAACAAGAAACCATCATAATCATTTCAAGATTCACACAGACATAAAACATTCCATGCAGCTCGTTTCTGGACGGGGATGGAGAACAGGCTGTTACGCTTGTCAACACAACTTACCTTTCCTTATCTTTTAACAGAAAGAAAAAGGACAGGAAAGAAAGGTAAAGATTTTTTACATTGCCCACAAACACATCCACAATACTGCTGTCAGAGGTGGTTGATTCAAGCGTCACATTCCACACTGAAGGGTGCGACTTCTGTTTGACAGCAGAGAACAAAGAGGCAGAGTATTATTGTTGTCTGCCGTCACCTCAGCAACTGACAACAGCGACGAAAAAATGCAGGATTCACAAGTTGCTCTTTGACTGACGTCACCCGGTGTAAAATTAACACTGAGATAATTCACATTAGTCTTCAAAGACACCCAACGAGGTCGCCCTTTGACTGGGCCGACCAAATGCAGCCGTTTTTCACACGCAGACAGACACGGCAGTGATGCACCGTCCTTCCTCACATGCCAACTATCACACGGTGTCATCGGTGCTGTGATCTTCGATTTCCTCCTAATAAGTTTCTGTATCTGATGTTCTTTTCTGTTGAATTACAAAAGTTATCATTCTGAAGATCCAGTTCATTTCCTGGTAACCGGCCTGGTGATCAAACTGCTGCCACACACATTATTTTTACTCAGGAAACATATAATTTATCTATAAGTCTATTTTTAAATGCTATAATAAAAGAAGCTTAGTTACTTTACCTATTGTCCGTGTCCTATTTTGTCTATTACCTTTTCCCACTTTTTAGTTTTAAAGAGTCATTCGTACTGTTATATTGTTAAAATGTATCATGCAGTTTACAATTAAAGCTTGTATTTGTAATGTTTAATGTATAATTCTTTTTAATTTTGAAGATTTTTTGCTAAGTTGCTGGTGTACAATTTATTATTTTGGTTTGTGGACTGCTGTTTCGAAGCCTCAAATTCAGCATTTTGGCCGTCGCCACCTTGATTTTTTTTGCAAACAGAAGTGACACGAGAGGGTGGAGCTAAGTACAACCGAATGCTGAATAAGACATTTTTAAACTGAAAACACACTGTGAAAGGGTTAAAGTTGTAAGACAAAAAACACGGCCAACTCCCAGATCGGACAACGCCTCGTTAGCGACCTGTCAATCACAAGGTAGCCATGCCCTAAAGCATCCCCTGCTTTATTGTCTATTTGACTCTAAATGGGACCATAATTTACTAAATGAACATCACGCTGTATTGAAGAAGACTTGAAACTAGTGATTGAGACCATAAACTCATGTTCACAATGTTTACTGAGGTAATAAATTAAGTGAGAAGTTTTCATTTTCTCACAGACTTCTATACAATCAGACTTCTTTTTGCATCTTCACTTCTCAGACCCCCGAGGTTGCCCACTGCAGGACATCCTATCCATATACCGGTATATGGCAACAATATCAAAACATAAACAAAAAAATGTTAAGTTTAAGTTTTCAATGATGCCCTATCCTGTGAGAACACACTGGACAGTTGTTATTAGTTTCAAGCTTTATCATGGGAACAGTAATAGTGCCACATGTTCTCTGAAAATGATAATAACATACTATAAACATACATGCACTTTTACAAAATCAATAAAATAAAATAAAGTTATTCAACAAGCAGTAGCAATAAAGGAGAATCCTAAACATACTATAGTTTCAAGTGTATTCCCTTCTCAGATAACTGAAGGAAATGTATTTTTAACTTTACAGAAGTACACAAAGAGTGTACCAAGTAAACTCTTTTTTGAAGGCAGCTGTGCACGCAGTTGAGTATTTTGGAGTTATGCAGCCGTCTCCAGGTGGAGCCCAGTATGCTGCAGAGCCCAGCCCAGTTCTTTCAGGTGGTGTGAATAAAGAAAAAAAAGAGCCTCCACCCCACTGACACCAGGTCAGAGTACGAGTCAGTTTCACATCCAACCCAATGCATTGTGTGGTGTTATACCATTGTAGTCAGATCTAACCAAGCCAGTTAGTGAACATTACTCTGCTATTCAGTCTCTTCATGCTAATCATGCAGAGCTGTGAGGTCATTAGCACTGTAAAACATGTTTTAATCTACTGTACATACTACATCGTTTTGTGTGCTTTATCATAAATTGTTTATGGTATACTTGACAGATGCCGTTGAGGCATGTGCCAAAACATTTACATCAACTATCGTTATCCCATGTCTAGGCACCTGTAAGCCTCTGAGTGAGTTAACCTGTCAAGCCAGCTGTGCATCTCGTTTTAAAGTTACAGTGAGCTGGCAGGATGGAGGGTAAAGCCAGGTTGCACGTCTGTCAGTGAATGACTACAGTGAGTGAACAAGAAGGAGGAAAGAGACACAGAGAGACAGAGTGCATTGCACCACTCTGAACCATCTGCAATCTGGGATCTCTGATTTAGAAATGATTGCAGCTCAGTCAATGATTGCCTCACACGCTGGGGTTACATTTAACACCAATAAGGTCACAACCCAGCTCAGGGTTAGCAGCACATGTGAGTCACATAGCAGCATTTACTCAACTACAGGGCAGATTTGAGGCTCAAATGTCTAACAAAAGATACAGGTTTTCTTACATTTAGAACTACAACTGATGAATTTAGTTGCAGAAGGAGTGTGAAGACCATTGAAATTAAGCAAATAATTATTATTCCCCTACCTCTTCCCTTTTTCTCTCTTGGCATAGGTTTTCCGTTTATAAATCATGTTATTATTAATTGACTGACTGTTGGAAGAGTCAACATAATACTGTTTAGAGAGAGAATAAAGTAGGAAGTGGCACAAAGGAGGAAGTGAGGTCACAAGCAGCCAGGGCATCCCCCTGCCACAGGGGAAGTCATGCTGCTCGTGTTACTGCAGGAAATGTTGATTGTTGCCAAGTTACCGACAAAAAAACTTTAATAACCTTTTTTTTAAAAAGGAAGCACAGTTGTGCTGCATAGTGGGTGGTAATGCATAATGGTCTTGCATAATGGTCTTGCATAATGTTTTTTGCAGGTTGAACTTGCACGTGAAACAGAAATCCACTAGCTAAGATATTTTCATTACAAAATTATGAAACTTATGTTGGAAATGTTTTGAAGTTTAAAAGTCCCACATTGGAACACTGTGTGATCACACTAGTCCTGGGTAATGCTCAAATTCTGATACTGGAGCCTTAAACCAGCAAGAGTAAGCGAGATTTAAAAAAAATATCCAATCAAAAAACCAAGCCAAGTGTTGCCAACTGAAAGTAGCTAGCAGCACTACCTCCATTGGCCATTGTTAGACGGGCTTATTACAGTCCTCCGACAGCCACAGATGCTGTTTTTTTTCTTTTTTATTGTCAGAGCATTTGGTTTGAAGCTTAGATCTCCTCACTGATGGTAATGCAAATACATGTGGATGCAAATATAAGCATTTGACTTTTAGTAAGTGAGCATCCCTTATTGAGGGGTCAAGGAGCAAAAAGCCCTGTCACACTACCTTGAGGTCAGCAAGTAAACACATGCGCTTCCATGGTTTTGGTCTTGACTGCTCACATATGACTAAAACCCAAATTAGTCACCAAATCTTCTTGGCCAACTTCCTTTCATTTCAACAGACACATTTAAAATTTGTGGCAAGTTACAAATTTAGTCGAGATACGTGAGTTTTGGGTTTGTCATTATGTGCAATTGTAAAGGAAAGTATAGAGCACAGCAATGATGTCATTCATTTGATGTGTTTATTTCCGATATGACATCATGTTTAGGA
The DNA here is from genome assembly GCF_043250625.1 of Sebastes fasciatus. NCBI lineage: Eukaryota > Metazoa > Chordata > Actinopteri > Perciformes > Sebastidae > Sebastes > Sebastes fasciatus. The sequence goes on from NC_133795.1 coordinate 10,412,285, forward strand.
CACTGCAGTGACCGCGATCCCTTTAATTAAATGTAATTACTTCTTCAGTGTGTTTTTAAATGATGTCAATGTTGTACTCAAGACAGGGTATAGCCAGGCTAGCTGTTTCCCCCTGTTTCCAGTCTTTATGCTAAGCTAAGCTAACCGGTTGTGGCTTCATATTTACCATCCAGACAAGATTCATTGATTACTGTAGAGATGACATTTCTTTTGTTATATTATTAGAAATGTTCAATACATCCCGACAGCAATCAATGAATCAAATGCTCTGACAAAAAAAGGACAAAATCCGGTAACCTGCCTACGGGCACTCTTGAGTGCTCTGAGTACTAACAATAGCCATGTTTGTCGTTTACGTTCATTATGATATCTTTACGTTCATAATGATAATAGTGGGAGAGTGGCTTTGGAGGGAGACCTGAAGCAACGGACCATCAGTGTTCCAGACTTGGGGACTTTCTCACTAGATTTAGGGACTTTTGGAGCTAGTGCTGCTAGCTACTTTTCTTTGGAAAAGAGTTGGCAACACTGGGCTTTTTCAGCTGCGTAATTTTTAAAAATCTAGTGTACTCTTGCTAGTTTCTCAAGATCACCCACCCTGCCTTTAAATTGATGTGTTTCTACACTAAGCTATTTATTGTTTTCATTTGAGGCAATAGTGTGACACTCATGTCATAAATAAACACATCGTGTTACATTTAGTCATATGAGAGCAGTCCACAAACAAAGAACAAGGTCAAAACCATGGAAGCATGTGTTCACTTGCTGACCTCAAGGTAATGTGACAGCGCTTTTTGCACTTTGACCCCTCATACACATTCAATAAGGGATGCTCACATGCTAGAGGTCAGATCAAACGCATACATAAGCATCAACATGCATTTGCGTTACCATCAGTGAGGAGATCTATGCTTCAAATCCATACACAAACCCAAGAGTCTCCCCCCGAGGCTCGGTCTGACATCCAAACCGGTGCATAAGTCCCCCACCAGCCCTTCACCTTGACTTTCACAGGACAGGTTCGGCAGCATTACAGTCAGAGACCCACCCAGATACTTTTCCCAACAGGCAAACAAACAGGCTGCTCATTTCATTCATAGCCCATGATGGGAAGCAATGCACTGTATAGCAGATAGGAGGGGCGCTATGTAGTATGTTCACAAGATGACTCCAACTGTCAGTATCAGGTTATAATAAAAATTATCAATAATATATAAACATGCTAAAGAGTGAAGCACAAAGGTCTGAAATAAAAGGCGATATCATCATTCTTAAATTTGGAAAAGTTTTCTCACGCAACTAAATGAATAGGCTCCAGGTTATTTACATAAGTAACAGCAAGCAAAAACTAAGGTTTTAGCTAAGCATTTATTATCTACTCCTTCACTCGTCGCTGAGCTTCAGTTGTTTGTCTAAAGCTAAAGCAGAGGTGTGTTTTGTAACCAGGCTGAACTCTCTGATCTCACCTGAGACCCACCCAAACGCTTCGCAAGCTTTCTGACTGTTGTGACTCCAAACTGCAGCATTCCTACATTCCTCATGCAGACTGCTTATAAATAACACTGTATATCCACCAACACGATACAAACAGCACGCATGCAGATCAAGCTGCTTTTAGCACATGCCTGACACATTATGCTTTAATCCTTATACGTGTGACACAGGTGACTTCAGGCAGAATTCAAAAATGGATCTAAAGTCTGGCCCTACCTCCAGGTTAGCCTCTGCTCTGTAACATGTTTTTATTATTTCAGAAAAGCTAAAACGTGTCACTTGAGTTTTCTACCCAATTTCTAAGGTGAATGTGTATCTACGAACTATGAACTCCATATACTAAAGAACATCAGAACAACTATTTCATTTGCAAAGGGTAGGTATCAGTTGACATTTTTCAATATTAGTGCCAATGCAATACCTGAGTTTAGGTACAGATACGAAAACAACTACCTTAATTTGAGGGATAAAAAACATTTTAATTTACCTTTTTAATTTAATAAAAAAAAGCCAATGTTCTCAACTTATCAAATGTTAAATGATGTAACATGACATATAAGAACTTTGCCTGAATAAAACATTCTGGTCTCAATTAAGAAATTAAGAATAATTTGATCACAGAAGTAAACAACTCAACAAATCTCACCAAAACTTCAACATCTGTTTTCGCTTCTTGCTATTTTTTGACACTTGGTTGGTTCTACTGACACATTTAGGTTTGTACCAAAAAAGTAATGAGGTTTGATAACCAGCCCTACTCGCGAGGCTCAACAATGCTGTAGCTGAGCTATCAAAATGTTGTGCTAGCTGCAGGTTAGTCTGTGAACTCTAATAAAATAAACATTATTAGGGCTGTCCCGAATGCCATTTTTTAGGCTTTGAAGCTTCGATGAGAAATATTCAAAGCTTCGGGACAGTGCCGCTGCCATGGCGACGGTCGAAGCTTCGAAGTATTCGGGTGAGCCCTAAACATTATGTTTTTGTTGGAATGAAAATGGAGTCAAATTTTGTTAGTAAGTATAATAAATACCAAATGACCTTTGAATTTGGACAGAATGTCATTTAGCATTTATCATCATCATCATTAACCTTTCACAAAACAAAGAACCCACATTGGGGAACAGAAGCTCGCCCAGAGTGGTACGTGACTTTGGCTTTGTATACAGGATTTATGCAGGACTTTTCTCACACAGCCAAGATGAATGGCCATACGTGGGGTGGATAAAGTAACAGGAACACCCTACAATCCTGCACCCTTTTTGTTGACACTGCGACAATCAATTCAATACTGCAGATTGTGATGTCACTATGTTACACAACATTGTGAGCAGTAGGGAGTTCCTGTTATTCTGTCCAGCCCTGTACACAGACAAAATCAAAGGGTGCAGACGGTAGAAATTCCACACAGCGGTACCTGGTAGAAATTTTGTCGAGGTAAAGGAAGGGGCCGATAGTTGCCGTGTATCTGTTTCATAAGGGGCAAGTAAACAGCTGTTAAACAGAATATCACAGCTGACAGACAAATAGCAAGACTGTGAATCAGAGCAGACTGAAACATATAAACAGCATGATAAACATGAACACACAAACTCAAACATAAATGCACAGAGAGCCTGACGTATATTCTCAATCAATGCCAATACAAGTCACAAGATTAGGGGCTCATACAGACCTACAATGAAGCAGCAAGTGCTCATTTGTTTCAACCATGACACTGGTGGACACAGTAATCCCAACACAACAAACATTTGTTTATGTGACCGACAGGGAGAGGGAATTCTGTTCTCAAAGCAGCAGCAACCTCTGCTCATCAATAGCCAAGAGGCCACACAGACAAGTTTTCTTTATTGGAGGGCACTCAGGTCGGTGCATGTCTCCTGGGGTGAGACACATGACACACAGACAGAGCCACAGAGCTCCAGCTACTGTAGCAGTAACCAGCGAGGACAACACTGACTGACGTAGTTGGGAACAGGACACTGATATGAACATCATGGTCATTCTTGGAGAGATGTGGCGAGCGTGATCAAAATAGACACAAGATTTTAGAGAGTGGATGATGGCAGGAAGAGTGCCATTTGAAACCACTGCTCATTTCAAACTGGCATTCAGTCAGCTCGACACATCATCTCAGACGGAAACTGTCGATGTGCTCGAGGTTTACCGTTCCAAGTCCTGTTTTAGACGGGTACGGTGCCTGCTCATAAACCTCAGACTATACGGGGCTTGCTCTCTGCATGACGCACACAACTCACTATGCTTTTTGTTTTGTCAGAAGTGAAGAAACAATGCAGTAGATCCAGGCCTTACCCAACAACAGCGATTAAAGCAGCAGCTTGTGTGTCTGTAATGAAAACTGATGACTAATGCTGGGCCCCACCCGACAAACCACAGACACACACATGTGAATGTGGCTGGAAGCAGCTCCTTAGCTTATGCTACCACTTCAAAATAGCACTGGGGACTTGTCTAAATGGTCAGTAGTGATAACACGGATCACATCGGCTCAGCGGCGAAAGCTGCAGTCAATGTTAGAAGGAAATATCGTGGATCAGACGTGTAAAAGTGCAAACTGCTGTTGTCTGACTGAAGTTTCAGTGCGGAGCTGCATGAGGATGAATATCATCGCTGTAGGGAAGATTTCAAGAGCAAACAGACAGCTGGGTAAACTGTGACGTCATTAGCGAAACCTTCTGTAATGGGCTACCTGTGCTGTTAATGCACTTTATTGTTACATCAAAGAAAGCTAAGTAACTAAGAATGGAGAGGAGAAGAAGATCTGCTATTTCACTGTACTTGTTCTATATTTGTCCATCATGTGCACACTGACTCATACTTTTTTTTTTAATCAACAATAAGCAATAGAGCTGCAACAACAACAACAACAATTTTAATAATCGAGTAACCATTTTTTTAAAGGAAAAAAGTCAAGTTTCTCCGATTCCAGCTTCTTAAATGTGAATATTTTCTGGTTTCTTTACTCCTCTATGACAGTAAACTGAATATCTTTGAGTTTGTGACAAAACAAGACATGGGAAACACTAATCAACATTTTTACTCCATTGTCAGGCATTTTATAGACCAAACCACTAATTGATTAATCAAGAAAATAATCAACAATGAAAATAATCGGTAGTTGCAGCCTTAATAAAAAACAAACCCTGGTTTACAGAAGTCTGGATACTGTTAGATAATTTTGTTTAAAGAGTTGTTGTCAGACCCTGATGACATATTAATTATTATTAATTATTTGTGCAGTATCCCTCACTATATACAGTTGATTATTTACTTTTTGTTTTGTTGTTACCTTGGCGACAACTGCTCTATAAAAGTAATAACACAGTAATATTCAGTCCTATGCCAACTTTCCTTAACTTGCCAATGCGAAAGGCAGCAAACTTGATCCCACAAACTGCTGTCTCACACAAACACAACGCTGCAAACTGCTGTTAAAATTCAACACACGAACGACAAGCCACCAACTGTGTGACCTTAACCACAGCCGTCAAAATTAGTCGACAGGTATCAGTCAAACAGGAAGCCCTTCCACACACCAGACATTTAGAAAAAGAGCGAGCATGAAGGGGAAATGCTGTCCAGATACATACCATAAGTGCGATATGGGTGTGTTTCCTGTATATATGCTGCTGTGTAGGCTACACTACCCAGATGCTCTCTTCTTGAGGCTGCTTCACCTTAGATTACCGCTGTGGAAACGCTCTATGTCAATGCACACACGCATGCACACACACACACACACATGTAAACAGACATATAGACACACGCCCCAGCGTTGAAAAGCTTGCTGCTCCGCCTTCATGGAAGCAGCACAACAAGCCTGTGCTGCTCTGGCTCCACCTCCTGAGCCACAAGGCAGCAGAGCAGGCTCAGTCGGATTGGACAGCCGGACACACAAAGACCCACCCACTGCTCGCTTGAAGCCAGGAAAAATAAATAGGTCTGCTTTAAAACTTTGGGCTGGGTCGGGGCTGGCTCTGAAAGGAGGGATGTTGCAGTTTGATAACAGACACGGTGGCCTACATCAAGATATATGCATGAAGAGTTAACGTGGAGGCAGAGTTGATGGATGAAGCAGCGATGAGGCTGAAGTGAATTTGCTGCAGTTGCTGCGTTGTTGGCACAGTCTGGGTGTGTCTGAGAGAGGACGACTCACTGCTTAGGAATCTAGAGCCAGTCAAACAACAGAGACAGTGTGTGTGTGTGTTGCAAAGAAAAGAAAAGAGGGAGGGTGATCACATCACATGTAGTCCTAAACACACCCAAAGGCTGCCAGAGTAGAGACGATCTGTAAATTAACAGCTGCAAGAAAGACAGCATAAACAAGGTGACCATCAATACAAGTTCAGACATGTTGTCTTTGGCCTTAACAGCGCTTCAAAGTAGCTCCTGAACAAAAGAACAGACAGGAAACACAGCTGCTGGACAGTAGCCATGAGTTATGTAAGAATTTTAGAAAAACACAGCAGTTTAACCTTTCCCCTCTAAGCACAAGCACACTTCTCAGCATTGATTAGTTTATAGTTTAGCACCAGCTAAAGTGAATCCAGAGACTTGTAACTACTTCTCAGATAAAAGCACTCCACACCACAAAACATGTCAAACATGTTAAAAGGGGGAGGGCTTTGGAGAACAGCACCCCCCTGTGTCTAAAAATACTCATAACACTTAGATGAAAATGAATGGAGGATTGTGTGAACGTCATCTGAAACTGCTGTGTGTGTGTAGGCTCACTGCGTCTGTCAACTTATGTATCAGTCTGTTGTTTCGTGCTGAATACACATAAGACTGGCATATACTGCATGTGTGTTTTGTCTCTGCACTATAATACTGTATGAACTAATGCAAGGCAAAGGAACAATATGTTATGTTTGAGTAAAATAGATTTAGCCATGATTCATAAAACTGTCCTGGGTTATAAATTTGAGGCTTTATAAAGCAAAGAAACAAAGAAAAGAACAAAACATTTCAGCGTTATTTGTTCTGTGATTAGCAGAGACTTTGGCATGGCATCCTTTATTTATATTACCCCACAATGAGCTCTAGCTACTGTACAAAAAAACATTTTTTTCTTCTTTGAAGTTCTCTCTGAACATGAATAGACTTGCATAAACAACAGCCAAGGCACAACACAGGGTTATCACCTTGAATATACTATAAATACAGAGTTCAGAATTGAGCATGGCATGGTGTATTTTTGGTATTTTCTAGGGCTGTTAATCGATTTAAATATTAAATCGCGATTAATCACGATTGTCCATGATTAATCATGATTAATCAAAAAATCAATCACACCTTTTTTATCTGTTCAAAATGTACCTTAATGGAGACTTATCAAGTATTTAATACTCTTATACACATGGGAGTGGGCAAAAATGTTTGCTTAATGGAAATGTATTTATATATTTATTATTGGAAATGAATTAACAACACCGAAAGATCGATTTCGTTAACATGTTAAAGAAATTAGTGGCGTTAAAACGTATTTGTGTTAACGCATTATCGTGTGAACTTTGACAGACGTACTATTTTCTTCTTAAGAAGAGTGGTCTGCCTTGTTTCTAAATTCCTCTAACCATATTCATTTTGTCCAAAATATTTTTAAAAGGACAAGTAGGCAAATCTCCTCAACAATCCCTGCCCTGGCATCCCACCTGGCAGATATATTTGAGTCTGTTTTTGGTACCTATCAAAATAAATCTTCTCTAACAGCTTTGCCCCGACTGACTCCAGAAACACAACAGAGCCTGCCCTCTGCTTTTGTGTCTTTGACTCTGTGAGTGTTTATGTGCTGGCATGTTTCATGCATGCTTACACTGGATCCAAACGCCTTACTTGGTATCCCCTGGTAACACATATCTTTGTTGACGACAACTAATGAGCTAAAGCAGACGGCGGACGCACCCATCCAGAGAGATTGGCCAATCAGAACAGTAAAGCTGGAAACAGGGGTTTTCTAATCTGAACTTCTGATTCTGTTTCGAGGAGCTCACAGGAAAACTCTGAGTGGGAGGCTGGAAGGTATCATGTTTCTTAAACTAAGTCTGTGGGAAAACTGTGGACTGGTGTTGTATACTTGTGCTGGCAGGAGATTGCAGTGAAAAACATTGATAACAGGTAGTACTCAGATAGATAGAAGATGTTTGCCAAGAAGTTCTAAAAGGTCATAAAAGAGTGTGTGACTCAGGTCTTGATGAAAAACAGTGGCTGCCAGAAGGAATTTTGTGTACTCAATATGAAGCTATTAAATCCTGCAAATGAAAAACCTGTTGTCAACAAGTACATTGACTATGCCAAAACAAGCATGAATAATGTAGAGGACAGGAGCAACCTGGATAACTTGTCAAACCAGACTACTAGTCCTTTAAGAAACACCATGACATGGGTTAAAGGTGCCATGTGTAATGGCTAGTCACTGCCATGAAATAGGGGGCAGCATTTCACCTCTACTACTGGGTCCATACAATCTAAAGTTACAGTTGTCAGTTATAAAAATAAAAAAGCCAACTACTAACTAACAGCACGGCAAGAATACGACCAAACTGCTGAAACTCTGAGAGGCGGTCAAAATAACACTGCTATCTTGTCAATGTTGTGACAGCCACGTTAGCCATCGGTGTGTTTGTGTACGCTTTGATAGTTTGTTTTTTGGATTAAATCTAAACTATCGGGCATACACCGATTAGATTACTTGCCCTCCGTCCCTACCGTCGTTTTACTTTTATTTAATAGAAATAAAATCCATTTAGTTCCTTTTCGTGTATCAGCGCCTTTCGTCAAATAAAAAAAACTTGAATTTTTTAAATACCAAGCGTGCTATCAATACATAGTCGGACGACAGGCACTACAAAGTGAAAGTGTCTGCTCACACACACGGGACGAGAGAGAGTTGATGTCAAAGCGAAAAGCAAAAGCACCTATTTGGCAATACTTCGGATTTAATCCCACTGCTATAAGGGAAGCGTAACGTTAATGAGGTTTTCGCCGGGAGGAGGACGGAGCGGCTAAAGCCAGTGTGTGCGGCCCCGCAGTCAAAGCTGGACCGGAGAGGCCAGACACACAGTAATCCAATGTTAAAGATCAAAGTAAATGCTCTACATATATTGAGTGTCATCTTTTCTTGTAAAATGTCCGGTGTAAATGGTAAAACCGGTGTTGTAATTGGTATCACCGGTGTTGTCACAAGTTTATTAACCGGGTAAAATTTCCTCACCGTGGCAGCCCTAAACCCCAGCTCAGTAGCTTTACATTTTCAGACTTGTGCCAACTTTCATCAGTTGAAATTTTCCTTTGTAAGGCTTAGCTCAACATCCATCCGCTTCAGCTGCACTGTGTATAGACTCAGCTGTGCTTTGAGCTTAACTGCAACACTGGCAATCTAGCATGCTAACATTAGCATGTGACATTTGATCATTAGTTTCATCTTGTTATAACTTTTGGACAAGTGTAAACCGTGGGGATCACCATGGTAATATGATATTTCACTCTGATCCAAAACGCTGGATCAATAGACTACTCAACCAACTGACATCACCATGCCTTGAGCCATACTAGTTTGACTAAAAACACTGGCAAGTATCCATAAATCTACTCTCACACACACACTTTTAGCTACAGGATATCAGTCAATTTTAGTGGTTGCCAATGTTTTCCTTGAAATTAAAGTTCATGTATTCTGTTACACTCCTTAAATTCATCTATTGAGTTTTGAAATGCAATACAAAAATGATAACTTCTGAAAAAATAAAGAGAACTGTCTGACTGCATCAATTTATTCAAATATTATTACTCCTATTACGAATGTTCCTAAATCCAAATTCCAAATTTGGCAAACCATAAATAATTCCTTATATTGAAAGATGTGTCCATCAGTTGGTCTAAGAGCGAGGCTATCTCTTTAAATCGTCTTACTGGTCATCTGACCTATATTGTGGGGAAGTCACAGGGCATGAAATATCTCAGAGTTAACATCATAGTTGAACGGCCCCAAGCTTTTAAAAACTGTCAGAGAAGATTTAAAGAGACGGACAAATTTGCTGTTATCACTGTGGGGGAGGGCAGAAGTACTCCCCAGATTAGCCTTCATTTTTTCTGCAATCTCACTAGAGTGGTTCAACGAGATTTTCTTATTATTTTCCGTGTTCCTATGAAAATAAAGAGCCTAAATTTAGCCTCAAGAAATGAGCTGTTCCAAGGAACAACGATGGGTAAGGGATACCAGATGTGCATTTATATTACTTGGCTTCTAATGGTGTATATCTAATATCCTGGGCCTACAAAGACTAATCATCCAGATGCAGGTTAAAAACATTACTCTTGGTAATAGTGAAACAATTGATATTCAATTAAGAGATGCAGCCACTGGCAAAGGAATGGTCTCCAAACTGTATAGACTATTATGACATACTTTTTTTGACCATAGTGCACCCATAAAAGCACATGGGAGAAGGATCTGGGTGTAGGCTACCTCTAACAACTTTCAAAATTTGTAGAAATTTATACAAATGACGAATATTTATTTTTATATATATTCTCCCAGTGAAACGGACAATACTTATAGATTGGAAGGTGAGGAAACCAAATTGTTTCAATGTAGAAAACTGGCTTAAAGATTGTTTTGGACTTGGATGTAGAAAGCAGCATCGGTTCTTTGAGATCTGGCAGTGGCTACTTAGGCTCTAATTAATCATGTCAGCTTTGAATATAAGACCATGATGGCAATTATATGGGTCTATGTTGGTGTATAGCACCCTGAATAGATTTGTGTTTATCTCGTTTTTTTCAATGTGTTATATCATGACCAGTCAGTGTTTCAGCATATTGTTTTTACACAGACCGAACAAGCACTTTAGCACTCATATCCTTCTTCTGTATCATTGTTGAGCGGCGCAGAGCAAACAATAGTGTTACTGTCCAATGTCTCTGGGCAGCCAATACTGTGTGTAAATCAGCTTGTTGAGACTTGATACTTGTTTGAGCTCCACTACAGTGAATATCTTTATTTATTTTTGTTAAGGGTGCCACATCCTCGTGTGGTAATGCATTTCAAGGTGCAGGCTATTGACTTATGGTGCGTTCAAGCGTGGATGAGATGCTCTGAAATCTGAGATGTGAGAGTTGGCGGATTGATAGCGCTGCCTGTATCACAAAGAAATCAAACCCAGAGAACACACATGAGCCATGAGAAGAAGGATGATGTAAATTTGACAGCTCAATTCATTAAAATCACTGTTTATCAGCTAACTTTCTTTCTTTTTAACCATTATAACATATGATTGTAGAGCAGCGACTTCAGTGAATCAATATCCTAAACAAGGATGACCCCTGTATCCGCGAGGGATGTCACGATACCAGAAATTTAGTAGTCAATACCAATACCAGTGGAATTCCACAATTCTCAATACCAATTCGATACCACAGTGTATTTCAACATACACATAATAGTTTGTGCAAATTAATTATTAATCCCTGATGATCTGCCTCAAGTTTCTCGACAAAAACGAAATTTTACAAGATCATATTTGAACACATCATAACAATGATGTACATATCAATGCAAACTCCGTATGTTAGCTGTTAGCTTTGTTATTTTGCCAAGCAGGAATGTGCTGACCACCGGCTGCTAACAGCTAACGTTAACTAGCTCTTCTCCTGCGGATTTCAACACGGATTTGTTGTTCATAATGTAGCAATATCAGGGGAATTTTCTATCATCCCCGGGACGCCGTTAGTCTCAAGCCCTAAATCCTGGTACATGCGATACCTGGGGTACTGTAGAAAAACGAGTTCCGTCACGGTTTCTGAATTTTGGCATGAACTTGGTACTGAAGTATTGGTTCTTGTGACATCCCTAGTATCCCCCACACTTACAGTAAACTATAGCAGTAATTTGCTCTGCTGCATGTCCACGTAACATCTCTAAATTTAGCTCTGCACTTCCCCCCCCCGGTTCGTTAACCTACATTTCACCCCACACTAGAAACAATCACAAAAAAATAGGCCCTTTCTCTACTTAGATTGGACCCCAAACTCTGTGCCTCACATTACAGGATCGGACAGAATAAATCTTTGGAGCCACAATGATGTCAAGATATCGTTGAGACTTGTCAGCAAATTTAGCTCATGATAATCACAAGCTTGCTAACATGTCATCATCAACTCTAGCGTTCCACTTTCATGTGTTTATGTGAAGCAGTACCAAGAATCTAAATCATTATATCACATTACCATTTCTAGTAAGCGTCAGGCAGCTGGGGCTTCATTACCGACTTACTTGTCGGGACAAACATTATTTGACTATGAGCACCAGCTTTTCCTCAAGCATGGCAGATGTAAACAGACAGCAGAACAAATATCCAGAGAGAGTTTGGTGCTGAACAACAAGCACATTCTCAGGTGAGCCCAGAGGCCTGGAAACTCTCCCAGATTTGCTTTTATATAACTCACATGACAAAAGCAGTCAACTCGAGCCAAACTGACAGTCAAGTGAGAAATCTGACAAGTCACAGTGAGTGCTGGGAAATAACACGCAGGCTGGCGACGGGATAAACACCAACATTTAAAAATGCAACTAATGGAAAGATAATATTTAGTTGCGCCGGATATGTGTCAACAGAAATGTCTGTGTATTTATGCTCCCATGTACACAACGTTCTCTCCCCTTCTGGCACAAACACACAAACAGCCCGAGGGCTTAGAGTGCCACGTAATGAAGCATCGCCATCAATACAGCTGATGCCCTCCTGCCTTTAGACTATTTTGCTGACATTCAGAGGCATTGCACAAGTGGCTCCAAATAGCAGAGAGTTATAGTGAATGGCTTTTTATGACATTTGAACTTCAGTATCCAGGCAATCAATAAACAGCACATGACGCAGGCTCCTTGTGGTCTGTGGTGATTTAGATCAAGGGATAATAATAGAGAGATTGATTTGTAAATTCCCGACAGAGGAAAAGTGTACATCATGCACCACGTCAGACTTTCATTTGGTCAAATGAGTCAGCAGTCTTGCACATTATTTTATACTAAAGCCCAACTTTGTGCTTCAGGCTGATACAATAAAAACAGGACCTTTCTCAAGCTCTGTGCTTAAGTACAATTTTGAGGTACTTTACTTTGGTATTTCTATTTGATGCTAGTTTATACTTCTAGTTCACTATGTCCCAGAGACAAATATTGTGCTTTTTATGCCACAACATGTATTTGAATGCTACACTTGCTAGTTTATTTTGCCGATTAATATTTTACAAACAAAACCTGTGAAGACCAAACAGTATATATAGAAGTTAGAATGAGTTCCACCTCAACCAGCTGCAACAATAAAATGCTGCTTTCACATGAATGCAATTATCATAATAACTCAATAATATAGCGCTGCTGATTCGGGGGATAATTCTCTATAGGTTCATCACTACAAGGGACACCTGTTACATTGGTTTCACGTTGTTGAGTTGTGATTATAAAAAACAAACATCTTTTATAGCTGCTATATAGTCATTTTAATTCTGAATGTAGGGATAGGCGTTATGGCCAAAATCTTCTATCTCGATATAGGTTATTTCATATCATGATAACGATATACATCATATAGCATATTTTCTGATAATTCAATACATAAATAGTCTATATGAAATAACCACATGGTAAAGCCTATTTTTGTGTACTCATGTGACTTATATAAATATTTGACAAATGAAAAGTTCTGAGTATTTTCTCATTTTAGGAACTTACATTACAGTTTTATGTGAAATTATAGAGAAAAATATATAGGCCTAGCCTATATCGCGTTAGAAATGTTATAGGAAGATATACCGTTTCTGCATTTTTATCGTTTTGACGATATACATCGTCATATTGCCCAGACCTATCTGAATGTGCAAGTTTTACTTGTAATGATGTAATGATATTAAAAAGATTGTTCTCAGTAGGTTTTGTATAATAATAATAATAATGCTGTAATACATTATGTACAGTACAATAAAGATAATTTATAAATCTAGTGTTGAGTTGTCAACTGTATCACAGAATGTAAAAACAAGTGTCAAATGACAAGACTGATGTGTACAACACCCACTCCTCTCCTCTATTATCTTCCTCTCAGTTTTAGACTTTGCTCTGCATGTCCAGTTAAGATCTGTTTCCCAGTGTCCGTTTCCCGTCAGTCTAAGACTGCCGAAAGAGAGCTGTGGGGGAGGCAGACTGCTGCAGCCCAGAGCTGAGATTTTTTTGCCAAAAACACAACAACAAAAAAAACCTCCAACAATCTACTGGCTATCTGTGCGCCATCGTCCTCCCGGGACACATTTGAACCTTTAACACATAAAGTGACTCAGAGCAAACTAGCACAGCCCTGATAACAAAGCCCTGACATCGGGACAGTCAGCGTAGACCTGTCACAGTCGCTTTCTCTGCACGACATGTGAGAATGTAACACAGGATAATGGCTCTGAGGTTACAGGATATGACCTGCAGTACAATTCCAAGTTCTGCAAAGAGAGAAAAAAAAAAGAACACTTAAGCTTATTCCAGCTACACACCCTTTCATATTGCTCCATCTGCCACTACAGATTATCACAGGAGAATGCTATTTGGGGCGAGACCTAAAAACTCAAAACCCTCTCCTGAGAAATACCAAAAGCAGGATATCTATCTCCTTTAAACAACCATCCCATGCAAGGATCTAGCAGTTTCCCCTGTGGAAGGTACTTGTAGCAACAGGTAGCAAACAATGCAGGCCTTGTCCCAGCCTTGGTTTAATATCTCACTACTGCAAAACTTAGACTGTGGTTCTGAACCTCGCACAGGCTGACCGGCAGCCTCACATTCCTCACAGAGAGAGAGAGAGAGCGAGAGAGAGACAGACAGTCAGAGCGAGGGAAAGAGGGAGGTCTGACTTGGACTTGAGCCAAGACAGTTTTCCTCCTTATATGTGTTTCCCCTATGAGTCCTTTGTTAAACATACAGTACAAACTGTACTAACAGCACTAGCAGACCAAGTTAAAGCACTTTGCAGGCTGACTTACGTTAACAAAACAAACACACGTGGATACTTTTGGATTAGTTGCTCAACACATACCATGGCACAAGCGCACACACACACACACACACACATAGACATAACACACATTTGCACACACCTGCTCCTCCACGGACACATCCTGCAGGGCCTGGCCGTCCCGTGGGCCTCGGATCCAGGTCAATAGCTGGCCCATGTTGGCTGAAAGTGCCTCGGAGCGTGTGTGTGAGTGTTATGTCTGTCAGCCGCTGTCTTGTCTGTGTGCTTGCAGCATGTTTCCAGCTCTCGGGGAACGGGGAGAGAGAGAGGGCGGAGGGAGCGAAGGGGGGGCGTGGTCCGGGAGAAGCGGAGGGGCAGGAGGGAGGCTCCGATGTGGAAGTCACAAGAGAGGCCGGGCCATAAGTCTCTGGGCTATAAAGGGAAGAGAGCTGAGGGGCCACATCTGAGCTGCTTCTCAGGGAACCGGATATTGCCAACACACACACACACACACAGGAGCACACATGCATGAAAATACGCCTGGGCAGGTGTGTAAAACAATTTTTTGCAGAGACAATATCCGAGCCACTTATCAACAAGCACACACCCAGATTTTGTGATACACTGGCCCTAGGTACACACAGGCATAGAGAGACACATGTGTACACACTTCTTATGCACACGCAGCAATAAAAGATAGCTTGTGCAACCAACCTGGTTGCCTAATTGCCTGTGAGAATAAAGGGAGAGGCCAGACTTTAGTTTTATATCACATCTGCGTCAACTACCTGCCAAGAGGAACAAGACTGAACTTTCAACAGCGTCACATATTACAGTGATATCAGCAGGGAATTATATTGATTAAACCAGAATTATTTCAACATCTGGTCACCATGCCAGAACTATCAATTGATAACCACAGTGAAAGACTGTTATCTTTGGCAAAAGGAGGGGATTTCATCATGGCTCCATGCATCAAAACAGCTGGGGCGGCTGCAGAAAAATATTTAAGGAACCAGAAATTAGGGAGTGTTCCTACAGAACACATGACTAATAATTTACTGACGCTTAAGGCATGGGTGTTGGCTTTCTGAACCTTCACCTGCCATTATTTTTAACCAACAGAGATGCTTTACTTATAACTTTATTTGAACAACATTCAGCAAACTACAGAAGTGGAAAGACAGCATTACATCCTATACTAACTTCTATGAAAACACAAATACAGACTATGTGGAAAAAGTATATTCAGGAACTTTGCTTTCTGACATTTACAGACGAGGCAATGCATGTGCAAAGTGCAATTCCAGTCATAACTCTGAGGCTTTATCTCAGCTATGTCTTGGGTGTATTTGTTTATCCCTTTGAGCAGTTCTTGGGTGGGGTGTGCAGACAATACAGTCTTTGAGTGAGTCACTGTGATGGAATCAGTCTGAACCTTTCGAGTGTTTTAGCAGCACACCTCAGCAAAATATGGAAATAATGTATTGTACTATCAGTGACTTTAAACCAGCCAGGCGTGATACTCCTGTTTGTGCAGTGCACAGGTTGAATGGTCATATGGAAATATGAAGCTGAAACTGAATGGCAAAAAAGCACATCCCTGTTGGATTTCTTTAAAGAATCAAGACTACACATAAAAGTGGACAAGCATGATTAAAGAACATCTGTTGTGCTGATTAAATATGAGAATTTGCTGTCTGATAAGCCTATCAATACAGACCTAGTGTGGCAATGAAATTCCATTGAATATAATGAAAAACTAATAACTGTTGTGCATTTAGTGGAATAATGTGTTATGGATTCAACTGTCATAAACTGCATTCCAGAGGTTTTCAACCTGAGAGGCGCACCATGGGGCCGCAAGAGAGTTGAGGGAGGGGGAGGGGCAAAGATGTGAGCCAAAGATAATGCCTGAGGTGAAAGAGACAGGTGCATGTCGGTGTTCTAAAAACAACCGGAAATTAGTTATTGTAGTTTGTACCGCTGATTTGGGCCGCTTGTCAACACGGACAACAGTGGCAGCAGTGGATGTTACAGCTCATGGAGCCAAATAAGCTAGCTTAGAACCAACCCGACCAGTCGCCCAAATTTGCATCAAAAATCCCTCTCCTCTGAGTCATAACTCAGTCAAACACGCAGACATGATACACATATTTTAAAATTCAGTGTGACTTAAACTCTCCCAGGATATCATTGTTTCAGAATATTCAATTGCTTATAAACTTCCAAAAATCCACTCAGAAATCCTAGAAAAAAAGACGTTCCTTATTAACTTGCCTGAGAATGCATTACATACAGGAACTCCCAGTAGCTGATTTGGCATACTTTTAATGATGCCAATTAGTCTGAAAACAAACTAAAAAGGAAATGGGGCTCAAGTTGTAGCCCACTGGGAACTCATGACTCCATGGCAACATTATACTTCCTTTTGCATGCCCCCAATGCATTATGGGAAGTTAAGTTCCAAAACTTAGAGCAGGATCACCCCCCAAGTAAAACTAAGACAACAACTAATCACAGGAGTTAGCCTACAAAATCAATTAATATTCATAGTGCAACAACAAACATTACTAAGGCTCAGAATGTCCCATCAAAACACACTCTCCTCTATCCATTCATTTACAGATATTTACACTGTGCTGAAAACCTGTTGATATACAGGCAAAAAACTAAAATAAATTGAGGTGGTGGAGGTTTGGGTTCAGCAGTTCTGTCTGAAAGCAGGCCCACAGTGTCAGACTTTTAAAACCTGCTGTAATCCATCTGATAAGCCAGTGTGTTCTCACAGCAAAGGAATGAAGTCATACCAGATTGCTTTTCTGTCCCTTTTCTGTACCCGATGACTTTTAAAAAAAAAAAGACACACAAAGTATGTACAGCACAGCCCTGCAGTATGTACATATTCTACATGTTGCAATGGAAATGCACATTTGCTTGCACATGTGTGTACACATGCACACACAGGCATTTGCAGAATGCCCCCAGAGCAGCATTCACTGTGGCTATCTACCAGCCACTCCATAGATTACCATAGTTTTTTTTTGTCTGGTGAGTGAATCAAATTTAGCAGCAACTTGCATATTTTACCAGCGCTTGGCTGGTGGCTGGTGCTAACTTCCAGCGCTGCCCCATACACGCCCTGGCTGACAGACACACCTTTGCCGATGTGAAGTGCCAAATGACCCAGCCTGTAAAACTAGCTGGTGCACCATGGGAAACAAAAACATATGTCTTGTACTGTAACCTCCCAAAGACCTACAAGTACTACTACTATCACTTGTGTAACATGTGGTGTGTGTGTGTGTGTTGCAAATTATTTTTTTTCACCTGTGATTTGACATCATCAGATTTGCACAAAAAGATTCAGTTTAGTGACAGGAACAAGTGATACTTTAAGCTCAATATTTAGAATACAAGTGTTACCTGAGATAATATAGTTAGTTAAATGTGAATGAAATGAATGAGGAGATGCCAGATGTTGTCATAAACATGTTTTTTGCGAGTGCCAGCACCACATAAGTGAGCATAGGTAACTGGACTCCTTTGCTAAACTGGCCCTCTTCTTTATATTTAGACTTATGTCGTACTACAGTCACCTAACTCTATCGCCACCACAGCAGTTCGGACACCTACAAACTCTGCCCATCACCACCTCACACACACACTGGCTCACCTACGTAGATAATACAGGGCTTCTGCACCAGCTAGCCATGAAATATATGAATGCTTAACAACTCTATTTAGCCATTTGCAGATGCACAACTGTAAAATGGGACAAGAGTTTTAAAAAGATATCAGAAAATAAGCATTACAGGTCAGGCGGGAGTTGGCTCTTGTGGGGAAAGTCTTAACATAATCTTAAAAAAATTACAAAGATAAACGTGATTCCTAGTAAAGATAAAAGTAGCGCAGGAATTTCTGGGTTTACTGCCCCTCCTCATCATCAGAGTCAGCACAAGCAACTTTCCCAGGCAGGTTTACACCCAAGCAGCTCTTATCTGACGAATCAGCATTAGCGAGGTTAAGTGTGACTGCCCTCAGCAGAGGGAGACAAACACAAAGTTCCTTATCATATACAGTATATCCTGCAATTCAGAATTGGCCTTTTACTTCAGAATAATTCGCAGTAATCTACTGTAATGCAAGTAGGATACAAAGTTCTCACTTTTCTGACCTTTCTGGCCCCATTTTTGGGGTTTATTTTAAGACCTAAAAATAGGAAAATTTGAATTTTATCTTATGACCACAGAAATTAGAAAGTTTGTTTTGTAGGAATTATTATATTTCCATCTTATTTAATCACTCAATTAACACTATATCAGACAAGTAAGTCAGATTAGGAAATGTCCACATGTCCACCCATGTGGGGGAAAAAAATTGTCGGTTTCAGTGTGCATCTATGTGAGCCAGCAGAAGGAGGGGAAGTCAGTACCTTGCCATAGTAGGACCCTGCAGTAGGATAGTTGTTGGTAGACTTGCTACTACGATCGACTCCAAGTTGGGCAGCAGGTACTTCTTTTTGCTACACACACACACAAACAAACAGGCCCCAGCTTGTTATCGTAAGTGCTGAATTCAATGGAAACGTCTGCACAGGACGCAGTGATTTCAACCTATTGTGTTAGTGGTTTATTGATTTAACATCTGACAAAAAAAATGTTGCATGTACAAGTCTTATCGTCTTGTTGCTATTATTGCTTTTCAACTTTTTTTGTGAAAGTCTAATGCTACATAAAGAAACAAATAAAAAGCAAATAGCATTTTATTATATTTTGGTGCTTGTGTAAGCAATAATAACTGTATGTCAGTCAAATAACACATTTGAAAAGAGCTGCAACGATTAGTCGATTGACATTAAAATAATCGCAAACTATTTTTATAATCGATTAAAATAATTTTTCATGCAAAAGTGTCAGAAAATGCTGTTTCAGCCTATAAAATATGGAGATTTCCTGCTTTTTTCTGTTTTATATCATATTAAACTGAATATCTTTGGGAAGTCTGGAATGAGTTGACACACCAGAGCAAGACACTGCAGTGCATTTTACATCTGATATTAAAGACTAACTTGGACAACAAGTGTGCGTGTTGAAGCCTATCTCAGTTTAAACAGTCACACACCCTTGTATCCAAACACAGTGTGTGTGTGTGTGTGTGTGTGACAGGATATGGGCAAAGCCCTTACAAACATTTATTTCAATTCAAAGGTTATCTTGTGCAGCCTATGCCAAGTTTTTAAGGAGCATTCAGCGAAGCTCTTAACATTCAGACTAGTTGTGCCGGTTTACTAAATCAAATGAATGCACGCACCGTCTCTACGGGTGCCAAAGCTTTACTCAAGTGATTTTTAAGTGTATTGCCAGAGGGTTAAACAGAAAAGAAAGAGAGAAGAAGGGTGAAAAGTAGATGTACTTACAAGACTGCACCAGTATGCTGCATACGCCATGAGGGATCAGGATAAGGTAGCCTATTGGAGAAATCTAACCATGAACGTTTCTACCCTACACTCTCTCCTGTCCTCACCACAAGATCTTTTCTGTCATGCCCTCTCAAACAGTGAGCCACACCCCACAAACTTCTTCTAATTACCACACAGATTTGTCTGTTCCGTAGCCTTCTTCTGACTCAGTCACAAAGCTGAAAATGCATTGTTTTCTAGCAGGATATCTGGTTCTTCCGCATAACCAAAGAAGAATCAAGCACTGACCTGTATATATATATATATAAACGCCACCCCCATCCTATCACTCCCATCAGCACTCACATATTTCCAAAGAAGGAACTTGATAGTGGTTGTTCCCAGCTAAAAAACACAAGCTGCTGGTAGGAGGGGTGGTTGGCCACATAGTTTGCTCTCTGTTTGGAGAAACACACCACCATCAATAGCTTTAAAATCTACTGGCAACATCACATATCGATTGACCAATGCTGCTGATTATAGACAAGGTTAATCGATCTGCAAAAGAAAGGCTAAATGCCACACATAGAAAATGTCCACAATGTATGTGCGTTTATGGATTGCATTGTTGTCTGCAGCCATTTGGGGATTATTTGCATTTTATAAACCCAATCTAAACGCCTTAGCTCCGTATGTGTGCCATGCAATAAACTTACTTCGTCCGCCTCTTTTGGGTGTTTATGGTGACCATGGCTTCTCCTCTTGTGTGGCATCTTTACAAAAACACGAGTGGTTTAACTTATTTAAGTTTCCTTGTGCAGCCCTCAGTCCTCTCTGTTGGGAATCTGTGAGTCTACGAGCTGATCTGCCCCCTTGGAGCAAAATAGTTTGCCCCTCCCGCTGAGAAAAACGTTCTCCTTTGATGATTGAACAGAAGTGGAGGGAGCTGACATAAGCAAAATGTCAAAAGTGCGTGTGTGTTTAAGGAGTTGCAAGCAAGTATGGTCTTGTACTTTTATCAGGTTATTTCTGTTTATCAGTTACAGTGGACAGACTGGTTCAGACACTACTACAAAATACACAGATTTGACACAATTGCGATCATGTGATGATGATGGAGAGAGGATACAAGGGTGAATTATAAACTGCGTCATTCAGTAGATGTGGAGATATATTCATGTATTTTGTGCTTGAAATCGACACAGGAAGAACCCACAAACTGGATTGTTTTTTCTTTTTTGTGCATGAAGAGACACGCCCCACACAACAGCTCAGAACCAGGGAAGAGTTGACTCACCTCACCGCTGCTGTTTGTTATCCTCCTTTTCCTCTGTCAGGAAGCTGGTGTCTTTATTCAGCATGGCGCTGCTCTCTGCTGGCTAACAGGGGGACTGTCCGACTCAACACAAAAAGCAGGCCTCATGATGAGTGAAGTGTGTGGCAGAGAGAGAGGAAAACAGCATCTAATAAAATCAACTGCATTATTTTAAAGCACATTCATACTGATAAATTAGAAATACCTGGTATTGTAATAGCTTATTTCATTCTGGATGTTACCATGGTGACCATGGTGACTCATTCTGGATGTTACCATGGTGACTCTCAACCTAGCAACGGCTCTCAACATGGCACCTGCCGTTGGTAGCTAACGGTGCTAACAGTGCTAACTATGGCAAAAGTGCCGACAGATAACAAGGTTGCGTTCGAAATTCCATACTAACATGCTATTTCGTATGTGATATATTTTAGTATGCCCGAAACCTTAGTATGAAACCAATATTACGCGAATTACATACTATTTCCGGTGAAATGTTAGTGTGCAAACGCTGGACAACTACAGTGGCATACATATCCCACAATGCAATGCGGCAGTGATGACAACGTTCACGGCATGGACAGACGTTGACGGACAACCATGCCCAGTTATGTTGGCTTTTTTTTTTTTAAGTTTTCTTTATTTGTTTGTTTATTTATTTATTTATTCATTTATTTTTTGTTATTATTTTTTGTTTTTGTTTTTCTCTCCATTTTGTTTTATCCATATTTGATTTTTTTAATTTTGTTATGAGGAAAGGAAAGAGAGAAAAAAGAGGGAAAAAAAATATATATATATATATATATGAAAATAAACAAATTTGTTGGTTGATTTTTATTTTTTTCTTTATTTTTATTTATTTATTTTTCTCTCCATTTTGTTCTATCCATATTTCATTTTATTTTATTTTGTTATGAGGAAAAGAAAGAAAGAAAAAAGAGGGGAAAAAAATAAATAAATATATATATATATATATATATATATATATAAAGAAACAAGAAAAAACAACTCCTCAACTGGCTGGTCATGGGCCATGCTGCCTCAACACCAACTGGGCTCCTCCATCTCCTCTCTCCTCCCTCCAATGACTGCCTATGGATAGAAAAGGGCAAAAGCCCTGAGCTATCAAACCATGCTTACAAATTTAAGAAAAAATTGATGAACAACCCTGTAACATCTTAATATGATAGTATAGTATTTCTGTTTTATTTTGCATTAATGACAGACACGATACATTTCAACATATCTATTCCTAACTGTTACTTACAATAGCTGTTTTCTTTTTTTTTATCAGCAATACAAGGATAACTTTCAGATTTTAGATCAGGGGCCACATGCGGCTCTTTAGCTCCTCTCCAGTGGCTCCCTGTGGATTTAAAAAAAAAAAATTGTGGAAATTAATAACTATTTTTCTGTTTACGTTGTCATTTTTATTTATCATTGTTGTGGGTCTATGGTACGACGTTACGACGGAGTATTAGGGCCACATTGAGGAAAATAAATAAATCTGAGATTTCATGAATAAAGTCATAGCATTACGAGAATAAAGTCATAGTCTTACGAGAAAAAAAGTCGTAGTCTTATGAGAATAAAGTCATAATATTAGCATATATATATAGTAGTATAGTAGTATTAATTTTATGTGTTATTTTCTTTTTTTCTCGTAAAGTTATGACTTTATTGTCGTTTTATTATGACTTTTTTCTCGTTAAGTTATGACTTTAGTCTCGTAATATTACAACTTTTTTTTCTTGTAAAGTTATGACCTCATTCTCGTAATATAACAACTTTTTTCCCGTTAAGTTATGAGTTTTTTCTCGTAATATTATGACTTTATTCTGGAAATCTCTGATTTTTTTTCCCTCAATGTGGTCCTAATACTCCGTAGTACATTTGCACTTTGGCCCTCACTGCATTAGACTTATATACTATATACTTAGACTATAAACTGTGTTACCTTCATCACAATGCTCAAATGATTTGCGGCTCCAGACAGATGTATATATATTTTTTTCTGCCTAAAATGGCTCTTTTGATAGTAAAGGTTGCTGACCCCTGTTTTAGATTAATAACATGTTGTCTGTTAAAAGATATTCAGTTATCAGAACAGCATTGCTGCATTGATTGACATGTGAACGGATACTGTTTCATGGCAAGTTGAAAGAAAATAGAGCAGAAGGCACCAAAGAAAAACTAATTCAGCTCTGTGATCGGCGCACTTCCTGTGTGATTAGCCCACTTCCTCTGAGCAGCACACAATCCATCTGACCTTCACACCTCCTGATAACAGTATGAACCCCGTCACATAACCACAGAATCGAACAGTCTATATCACCTGCAGAGTGATGCCAATCAGGATGACACCTGAACGGCATTTTAACAGCATCTTCTGATAACAGGTGACATTTGTACAACGTTGGTTGAGCTTTGTTGGCATGAATGAATGAAAACACCTCTTAACCTTTGCTACTTTTGTTTCCGGTATTACTCATATTTGCAACAGCTTGAACATTTATACAATGAGTTATTCAAACAATCAATGCAGTGTTGTTGACTGAATTAGCTTCTGCTGCTTCTTCACTATAATAACGGACTTCTCAATGACAGCCGGCTCTATAGTCCTGTTGGTGCCCTATAGGCAAAATTTGGATTTGGAGGGTTCAACCTCCCAGAATCCTAACTCTGTAAACCGCGACACACATCAGACATCACAATAGTTTTAAGGCAAAAATTAAGATTTTTATTTTCATAAATAACTGTATTTATTATAATATAAATAAACAATTGATCCCTGATATTGTTGGCTTAAACGTGTTAAGTCAGTTTCACTACAATTTATGCTTTTATTAACAAATAAGTGCAGCTAGGCAGATGAAAAACTGTGAGAAAGAAAATGAGGAAGGATTCCCACCAGCATTTTAAAAAAACGATCATTATTATTATTTTAGAGGGTGACCAGCGCCCCCCAGAAGGTGGCGCCCTAGGCGACCGCCTATATGGCCTATGTCTTACAGTTTTTCTCGATTGTTTACACACATTTTCTGAAAGCATGCCTCATACTCTCAGAACTCTACACACAAATCAAAAAAACACACACACAATGGGCAAAACCCCTCAATTCTCCTGCAAAATTAAACTTTACATTCAAAACAATGTAATTTCTTCTCAAAATGGTATTTTGTTTTCAAATGACACACACAAACCATCATATGAATAGACATTTATAAGAACCAGTTGAACACTGATGTGCTCAATGTAAAACACTATGATGAATGGAAAACACTTCTTCTCCATTCATCATAATGACTCAGGCCTTTTTTTTGTTCAGTGTTACACTTACTACAGACAGTACATACATAAGTGTGTTGTAAAATATTTTAGAATATTGTTTTTATACTCAGAATACACAAATACACGGTAACAAATATATTTTATTTTCCCCACAAAAACAATGTACACAGTGTACATCCCAACCAACACAAAGTTGCACATACAGTGGTCTACATACAAAACAACAGAAGAATTTACTGTATACAGTTACAGGAAAAAAAACAGGAAAAAAAACTATGCTGCATCCTCTCTTCTGTTTCGGTCTGGCCACAGCACCTCATCCACATCACAAGCAATGTTTTCCCTGGCCAAGCAGCGGGGGAAATATCGCTTAGCATGTCGAATCCAGCCATGAAAAGCATCAACTGATTGCTAATTGTTACACTGTGTGACAGGTGTTTGCCCATGTGATGAGTCAGTGTGCATAGTAGGGCAATTGACTTTAGAATTTTGAATGACAGTGTGTTCCTTGTGAAAATGAGATTTTCTTCATGAAAATTGTGCCAAATGCAGAGAATTGTGTGTAGTGTTTTGAAAAAAGTGTGTTTTAGAACAGCAATTTGAGTGTAAAGCAGGAATTGTGCTTGTAGTTTAGCAGAATTGGTTCAGGGGGTTGGTGCATGAGTTACATGTTGTGGTCATTATGTGTCAAGTACCAGTATTTGTGTGTAAACAATTGAGAAAAACTGTAAGCCGGCCCTGGACATATCCACTATCTCAGCTATCACTAGAAGAGCAATAAATCTGAATGGATAAGTGGCCTTTATTAGAGTTTAATGCAAATTAAAATGTTGGTTTTAGAATTTTATTTCTTTTAAGCACAATTCAGCGTAATATATGTATATATATTTATCTTGAATTTCCCTAAATGTATGTGTTTACATAAATGTATATTTATTTCTTATTGTTTTGCTATTTAATTTCTACAGAAGCCTAATCTGTTTTAAGTGTTTTTTAATTTAATTTTCACTGCCTGTGTCTGTTCTGAAATGTTCAATATAAATTTTATTACCATTTCTAACTTTAGCAGCATAAATCCTTCTCTTCTTCTAGCATCTAAAGATGTGATTGTAATCTATAAGCATCCAGTATTTGCATGCTTGAACGGCTTTTGTTCACTCTCTTGAACCTTGATTGTACCGTTTAAAATCTCCTTTAAATTGCTTTAAAATTAGAAAAATGTTTCCACTCTCTGTGAGAATGTAAATGATATATTCTGTGTCTACTTGATCCACTACTTCCCTAAAACTATATGATGTTTTCATCGTAATACAAAATCGCATGTTGGGATGGCTGCAATAGATAAGCCAATTGAATATTGTAACATTTATAATATAACATAATTTCATGGACATTTACATAAAAGTCAGCCCAACATGTTTCATATCTCTGTAGACTTTGGGGTGTTGACTGGAATTTAAAGCACAGTTCAATGTGTTTGATTAATGATTGTCTGCACAGCATGTTTTTGTGAAAATATCACAATTCAATGCCAATTTTATTCCAGTTTAGCTCAGATCAGAACAAGTGATGTGGTGTGGCCACGGCGACAATAAGGATGACAAAAGGAGGGGGTTGGCATGGCAACCGTGCGTCTGTGTTGGGTGTCACACGCAGCAGACTTCACAGG